>NC_142946.1:17989701-18009701 GCF_046866305.1 Octopus bimaculoides | reverse complement strand
ATGTATGTAAAGCTTTACTACAAAATGCGACAACGATTGTACCTCTGAACCACACACTTTACATCAGAATGCATTCTATCAGACTCACAGTTATTTAATGATCCATATATTTATATCACTTCTTACGTATGATATTCAGCTATTGTCTGGCATTGATAATATTTTGTATTTTTGGTGGATGTTTAGCGTTGGACAGAATTGACGCGTGTAGACTTAGTGAAAGTTTCTGACGGTGTTTACTCGTCAGAAAACAAAGATCTGCGTTAGCAAATGCAAAACATTGCGTGGTCGTCAGATTTACAATGTCAGGATAGTGGCTGTAATCCCTGGCACAAAGTCAGGAATATTAGGGGAGGTTGAAAATTGTTTATACCAAAGCGAGTAATAAGTTTGAACTCACAACATAAACAGGTAGAATAGACGCCGCTGTCCGATGTACTAAAAATTAAGCGAAGTCACTGCTGTATAGTATTAATTATTAAATATTTCCAATCACATAAGCACGGGAAAATATCATTAACTAGTAAATATTGATTAATGAGGTATTTTAACCGAAGCGAATACTTTACTTCTATGATGTTTATTTTCAACTCGTAGGTTGGTTTTCAAGTATAAGTTGAAAATTTATCATACTTTCACTAACATGAAATTGGATTTCTCTTTCAAAGTTCCATAATAATAAAAAAGAAGCATGTAATTTGTGTATTCATTTCACATTTGGCGATATAGAGCGCTGTGTTTTGTATTTCTCAAAAGTAAAAAGCAATAATAGTAATAAAAGTTTTAGGTCCTGCAACGGAATAAAATAAAGAAGGCAGGTTCATGTAAAGTAAAATATGTGAAAATAAAAAAGAATGTTGACGATGCGTAAACGAAGAACGAGGAGGAGGAAGATGAGCGGAGGGGAGAGGATGAGGAGGAGAAATAGGAATGGAAATTTAGGAGGAAGTATGTGAAGGATTACGGGAAAAATGAAGATGCGGAGGGTGATTAGAAATAGATAAAGGAATACAGAGAGGATAAATAAGAAAAAGAGGAAATGGAAACAAAATAAGTAGTAGTAGTAGTAGTAGTAGTAGTAGTAGTAGTAGTAGTAGTAGTAGTAGTAGAGGAAACAAGGGAGAATAGGAAAAAAGGAGAAAGAGAAGAGGGAGGAATGATAAGAAGAAGGAGGAGGAGGAGGAGGAGGGGAAAAGAGAATGAAGAAGAAAAAGAAGAAGAAGAGAAAGAAGAAGAAGAAGAAGAAGAAGAAGAAGAGAAAGAGGAAGTGAGAGAAGAAGAAGAAGAAGAACAAGAAGAAGAAGAAGAAGAGAAAGAGGAAGTGAGAGAAGAAGAAGAAGAACAAGAAGAAGAAGAAGAAGAGAAAGAGGAAGTGAGAGAAGAAGAAGAAGAAGAAGAAGAAGAGAAAGAGGAAGTGAGAGAAGAAGAAGAAGAAGAAGAAGAAGAAGAAGAAGAAGAAGAAGAGAAAGAGGAAGAGAAAGAAGAAGAAGAAGAAGAAGAAGACGAAGAAGAAAAAGAGGAAGAAGAAGAAGAAGAAGGAGAAGAAGAAGAAGAAGAAGAGGAAGAAGAAGAAGAAGAAGAAGAAGAAGAAGAAGAAGAAAAAGAAGAAGAAGAACCGCATAACACTAAAGAGAAAACGAATCTGATGCGAATGTGGAAGCGATGAACAGAGAACATGCTAAAATATTAAAATCATTTTGTCAATGCTAAATGTAACCGAAGTTGAGTGAATGAATGCGAATTGTATATATTGCATGAAGTAACACTTTTTAAAAAAATATTTTTTAAATGAGGGATGATATAGACATTATGTGGCAAGCAACGAAAGATCAATGATACTTATGGATCATGGAGATAAGAAGCCATAATATTTCGTAAATATCGTATAAAATATTGCGGTGAACACCTACCAGAAGAACTATTGTGCATCAGTAAATGCAACGCTAAATTGTTAAAAAAAACAAACATAATGCAATGCTTAAGACACCTTATGAACATTAGATGTAATTAATAATATATATATATAGACAGAACATACCATTAATGATTGATTACCGCAGGCGTAGCTGTAAGGTAAGAAGTTAGCTTCCAAAACACATGGTTCTAGGCTTAGTTCTATTGTGTGCCAACTTGGATAAGTATCTTCTACTATAGCCACGGGCTGACCGAAGGCTTTTGAGTGGAATTGCTACATGGAAACTAAGAAGGCCGTCATACATGTATATATATATATATATATATATATATATATATATATATATATATATATATATATATATATATATATATATATATATATATCACGGATAATGTATTTACGTCCTCGTAAGTTAGAGATTATGCTTATGTGACCGATAGAATAAGTAACAAGTTTGAAAATAGTTCAAGAAATGATTATTTCGACTAAAATTCCTCCTGGTGATTTTCCTGCATGGCTGCTCTGTAATGACAGAAAGAAGTAAATTAATTAAAGAGAAGACAATGTATAATTTTGAAGTCACATAGGAATATCTTACTGATATTCACGCTGAAACGAGTTACCCTTAATTAACAGCTGTGTGGCTTCGTATCTATATGCTCCATTTTACTGATGTCTGTAAACTTAATGTGCGAGAAATTATTCATAATTCATGTGGACAATGTTTTTTATACTTCTCCAAGGATTAATAATTATGTTATTATATTTGCGTTAATTACGGAAAAACAATAGTATAATTAGAATCCATTCACATCCGCTTTCTCTATATTTGTTTACGCTGCATTTAAAGCTTAATTAACAAATGTTTTCGAAGTAATTTTTTGTCTTTAGTTGGTGTTACATAGTGACTGAAGCTTTTGTTCATTATAAGCATTATACTTAAATTTAATAAAGAAATGATGAAAATCCTAATTCAGAATATAAGTATTAAATCATAAAAGTATGATTTTATGCTTTGATATCCATTTTTGTGCTAAAATTACTATCATTACCGATGTTACAACGCGCTAAAATCTATAACATATTGGCATTATGTTTACATTCTTTCAAAATATTTATGACTCTAATTAAAATTTGTAACAACAATGCATACATCAACGATATACACTCATGAAGAGCCTGTAATTTCACTTCGCACTACAATATATGAATACACATAGCTATCAACGACGAGATATACAATTTACTACGTTCAATTTTGTTTTCGTTTACAAGTGGAAATTGCAAATTCACAAACTCGCACGGACACGCGCGCACACATATCACACGTATACGCACTCGGAGGGGTGCATGCAAGCGAACACACACACATATGTTCTTCAAAGTAGTTTCTACTCCACTTGTCTTGTTGTGCTTTTTTCTCCATTTCATTATTTGTTTTCTTTAACTGATTGCAATTGATAGCATATCTTAGTTCATTCTTAACATTTCCTCCCATACAATTCATTGTTTTCTCTGTCTCTCTCCTGTCATTCAATTGGTTTCTTATACACTCTTGTTTGCATATCAATATGCTTGTTTCTATAGGACTGGACCAGCCGCAAACATTTTTATTTGTCAAAACGGAATCAGTGCACTAATTAAAATTCCTTTGATCGTTCATCTCTTATTTCTTCATTTTAGATTGTTGTCACCAATCTGCTTACTTTTAGCATTATTCTGTTTTCAAGCATCATGATACGAAGTGTAAAGTAGCATGTAGTTTCATGAAATTATACTTTCGTTGAGTCTTATATGACTTTATTTAATTACAGATAAGAAACGAAAATGGTTTCAATAAATTGTTGTGAAAATAGATTTTACTCTATATCAGTATAATACAGCCTCTTCTTTCAACCACAGAGTGTGTCACTCTGAATCTAACGTATAATCTCATATTAGCTGCTAGAACGTACGTCATCATTTTCTCTATTAAAAATATCACCAAAATTCCTCATTTTTACCTGGTGAAGATTGGAAATGAAAGAAAAAAATGTTATTCATATGTTTCAAATGCCTTTGATTGTATGCCTACTCATACAATTTTGATATATGATGATCGACATGAAGTATACACTTCTTTGATAATTCTATGCAAACGATAACAATGAATTTTTTATATCTGTAACATCTATTGAAGTCTAATAGAATCAGAAACTTTTAAGAAACATATTGTAAGCACTCATGACCTCTGAAATTTATGAAATTTATTGCAAAGCATTGTTCGGTAATTCATTTTGATTGACGATTAACCTAGACAGTCACGCCAGGTGAGAGAGTATTTTCGGAAACAACATTTGATTTTCTCTCACATATATACATTTCACTTATGTTCTATGAGATAACATTAGACTACATTTGTGGGGTCTCCCTACCGTATAAATTTCTCACATATTGTTTCACATTCACATATTCATTTATATCAATGAGATTTTATATATTTACACTGTATATAATTATAGTTGGGGCGCAGAACTAGCGTGCGTTTAGCCACAGATTCCCATGGGTACAGAATCAATCAATCAATCTATCTATCTATCTATCTATCTATCTATATGTATATATAAGTATATGTCAAGAGAGAGATAGAGAGAGAGAGAGAGAGAGAGAGAGAGAGAGAGAGAGAGAGAGAGAGAGAGATGTGGTGAACTATGTGACTGTGCTAAGAAGTTTGCTTCCTAACCCTAACTACATGGATTCAGGTTCAGTGCCACTGCATGCACACATACACACATAATTTATGTATTACCCACATCTCTAAACGCACTCTAGACAGTATTCCTCCATTCTTGAGAATAATATTTACAATGAACTACTGTGTAACTGCCACCCTCGGATCATTTGCTCTCTAAAAACTTGTTGCAAAAGGTCTAACGTAATTCACAAATCTACGCTCCTCAACAGGCTACACAATTCTACAGCAAAATATATAGGGTCAACGATAGACTTTAAACAAAGATACTCGGCACATCTCAATATTTTTATATATAACAATCACAGTACATCCACAATCGTCCACGGTCATATACAGCATCTTAAAAATATGAATATTCCATATAATTTATTTAAAAACCAAAACGCCAACAATTTATTTCGACATAAATACAGTGTTTGATATATAAACTATTCAATTTCCTTATATATATGCATCATCAAGGCACTTGGTGTGTAAATAGACGAAATTCCATGTGAAGGCAATGCTGGGTCTTAAAAAAATAAATCCAAATGCTTATGGATTATGAACATGAGCGTTAGCCATTCAAATACATATCAATTACATCAAAAATTAAATAAACAAAATGTTAACGAAAGAAATAATAGATGTAAATAGAAACTACAACTATCGAAATATACTTCTATATATCTCAAATAATATTAATACAAACTAGGTTTATGTCTAAGACAATTTTTCGCTATTATAATAACGTATAACATTAATATATATGTATATAATAAAGTAAGGCTCTTACTTACTCTAGAAACTGCAATAAAACGTGTAAAAAAATATATAAATGATAATTATATGTTTAATATATAATAATTCTTCCATTTATTTAAAGTTATTGATATAAACATGTTTAAAATAATCAATAACAAGTGTTTTTTATTGGTTGTTTATCGGAGGGATAATTGCGTAATAAATATGAATAGAAACTTAACAAAATAATTCTTTGTTTACTTAACTTATGGTAGGAATAATTCTGTCATAAATGTGAAGATTATTTTAGAGCTACAAACATTATTATTAAAATAACCCGTAGATTTAGATTTAGGTTGTAATAATAGATATCAAAATAAGGCGATTTGAAGTTACTTAAATAAGGATTATTATCCGTATATTATAGAAGGGAGATCTCAGTAAATAAAATCGATATAAAAAACAAGTATTGAGTATTTGCCATCGGAATATATAATAAATATTATTATTTAATTAAATTCCTATATATATATATAAATATATTATATAGCCATATTCTAATTAATTCATTCATAAGCAACAAAATAATATTGTTGTAACAGGAATACAAGTTATAAACTATAAAATACTATAATAATAATTATTGTGGTTATTAAATTTAGTAGGTTAAATAAATCTATCTATTTGTTATTATCATTTTTTTCTATTATTATAATAATCATCAATTAATTAATGAATTAAACGAACATCTGTATACAGGTAATCATTTAGTATAATAAGGACATATTTGTAATATGTAATTGATATATTAAATTGCTAATATAATGATGCATTCTTCTACAAGTATATGCATTATGGTATAAACCTAAATTTTATTAATTCATTCATAAGTAACAAAATAATATATTTGTAATAATAAAAGTTATAAATTATGCAAATCTATGACAGTTATTATTGTGGTTATTTTCATCAATGTCATTCTTCTTCTTCTTCTTCTTCTTCTTCTTCTTCTTCTTCTTCTTCTTCTTCTTCTTCTTCTTCTTCTTCTTCTTCTTCTTCTTCTTCTTCTTCTTCTTCTTCTTCTTCTTCTTCTTCCTGTTCTCCTTCTCATCATCATCATCATCATCGTCATCATCATCATCGTCATCATCATCATCAACCTACTCCTCCTTCTCCCCCTCCTACTCATCCTCATCCTCATTCTAATCATCCTCATCATGATCATGATCCTCCTCCTCCTCCCCCCCGTCTCTTCCTCCTCCCCCTCCTCCTCATCATCAATAAATTCCGTCAAAGTATTTATACATATAGTTATTTGCAATAGGTAATTGATATTAAATTACTAATATGATGATGCATTTTACAGTAACTAAAAAGAATATGCACTAAAGGGAATCAAATTTGTGAATTAATCCATTAAAATTTAATTTTCAATATTCGGCATTATTATAAATATTAGGATGACAATACTTAAATATATGCATTTTTAAACACACATATATATAAACATATATACACACTTATACATACACGCACACACACACACACACACACACACACATATATATATATATATTCTCTTATTCATATAGATATACATGCTTACACATACTTATACACACACACACGTATATATATTCATACACAAAATGCACACACATATATACACTTACACATGTATGCATGTACCCATATGAACACATATGTATACATTGAAATTAATACAGATGTTTACATATACTTCCACACACGCACGCACATATATAAATATACATGTATACATATGCACGCATACATATATATATATATGTATATATATATATATATATATATATATATATACATATATATATATATATATATATATATATATATATATATATATATATATATATATATATATATATATATATATATATATATATATATATATATATATATATATATATACACACATATGTGTACACATAAATGGATACATACGAGTACAAATATATTCACTTGATGGATTGTTCTAAACATATTTACAATAGGGTATAATATACAATATATCTGTTTTAAATGAAGAGGAGTGATGATATCAATTTTAACGTAAAGGCTTTTGTATAACTTAACGAAGAAAAATCTGAGAACATTAAAAGGTATTTCAAGAACATAAGCATATATAAATACCAGAAATAGCATGCAAAAAAGATTCATTTAACACAAATTTGTATTCTCTACCATATGTATCATTAAACCAAATGGCAATTAACTCCAGATCCATTTGAGGAGGGGGCGGTACGCATAAAATCCAAGTATGTCTTTAACGAACAAAGAGGTTACTTTGTATGGAGATAAGTGAACAATCGGCAATATGCGTTTGTGGTTGAATATCTCTCAGCAGAATAGCAATCACTCAACCTTATCTTCTGAATTATAGCACATACTCTAGAATCGGTGATAATATTATTAAATCTAGAATTTATGATGATGATCAAATTTGGGAAGCTGGTCAATTTGAGCTATATCATCTTAGCCTATTTAATTATGCAAATTAAATGTGTTCTAGTCGCTTTCGATATGAATCGAAATACTTTGGCTATAAGAGATAGTGTAACTGTTATAGCTCATTACCGCTTTGAGCCCAAAACACGTGTCCTCGACTTAGCTATATATATTAACCCTGTCGTTTTCCATAATGGCATGCTATTTTAAGAGAATATTTCAATAGCGAGAGAATCTCTCCTTTTCAAATAGAGCTTGTCTTAATTGCCATTTGGTAATCATGTCATAGCCAGAGATGAAGATAATTTTAATAGAAACAAACTTTATGTTGCAGGTTATATGCTATACTTGTATTTGTTTATGTTATGCATATTGAAATCATTGCTGTCTCTTTCGTTAATAACGATGCCCGATCATTCACTAGTTTACCTACTGTGGAGAAATAGCATTGCATTAATGTAAAGACAAGTACGTATTTCATTTATTGGACCAGAATATTCTTCCAATACACGAGTGATAGAGGAGAAGCAGGAATAAATATATATACAGACATATATTTCAATGCCTGCATATTAGTATGTTTATGACTCTCACTATTAGTGTGTTCTGATTGAAATATTAAGCATCCAAATACACACACACATGTAGCAATATACTTCAGAAACTTGGCAAAACCTATTGTAATTCGATTAACAGAAAAATATTGTTTGCTATAAACAAAAACTAAAGTTGCTTATACAACATTTATTAGTTGGCCACATCATTTTTGGAACAATTGTTTTCATTTTCTTATATATGATTTACCTAAGATGGATATCATTACATGTGATGTACATATTATACTCAAACATATTACAGACTTATGCAACGGCGATATTTTGTTATGAATAGATATTACAGTAACACCAAGAACGGTACTAAATAACGCCTAATACCTAACGGAAGAACAGGAATTATAAAATACAATTTTCCGAGAGACAATTCTTCGGTGAAAATGCGAACTGAACTACAACTTCGAATGCAGAAGTTACAAGTAATAGTGATTCTTGCTTTACTGTCACTTCAATCTCTTTCAAATTATTATGTATGAGGAAAGAACAGAAGGAAATTGTAAATCCTAAACAAAGACGAAATTATATAACTTTGGAGAGAACACAAGATCAGAGAGAAAAGTCTTGGTTTCAAACACAACAGTGATATTCCATGGTTGGATACACATGTGCTTTGTGAGAAGAAAGTCTTTGATACTAACAACAGTAAAGGTGTTGGCGTTATTGGCAATGCTAATGACGCCGAAGATGAAAGCTTGTGGTGTAAAAGCGAATTGTGAGTTACCAAAATAGGGGAATAGAGTAAGATACATTAGAATTAATGAAACTTGGCTGAGCGTCTAATGAACATTGAAGAACAAATAACGACATTATCAAGGGAATATTTAACAGCAATATTAACAGCTTAGCAACAGACATTACCAAAATAATACGATCTCATTTAAAATATTTTTTTTTAATTTCAGAAATATCTCAATAAATTCCAAGCAAAGACATTCATTTAAAAGTTGCTTGCTGCCTAATATATGTGTGTGTGTGTGTGTGTGTGTGTGTGTGTGTGTGTGTGTGGTGTGTGTGGTGTGTGTGTAAGGTGTGTATATGTGTGCGTGCGTGTTTGTGAGTATTCTATAAGTATTATATATGTGTGTACGTGTGTGTATGGAGGCGAAATGGCCCTGTGGTTAGGGCAGCGGACTTGCAGTCGTAGCGTCGCCGTTTCGATACTCAGATCAGGCATTGTGAGTGTATATTGAGCGAAAAACACCTAAAGCTCTACGGGGGCGCCGGCAGGGGTGGCGGCGGTGTATGAGTGGTTCAGGCTTTCCTAAGGTGACCGAATAATAATGACTAACATTCTGGGAGACCTGCAAACCAGCATAACTGAGAAAAGCATCGCAGATTTGCGTGCAGCTGTGAAGCGAATTCGTCGAATCCCCATCCGTGAGATAACAAATGTGTCGATTAGTTACGATTCAGTTCAGTCGATTATCCCTGAAGATTTGTGTATGAGACGCGTGTCTGTCAAATTTGTGCTAAAACGCCTTTCAGCTGCCCAAAAAGACTCTCAAGTTTTACTTGCACAAGATCTCCTAGATTATGTCGATGACGTTGAAAACATTTTGAAATTTTTTTCGTAGGCCTCTGAGCAGGTAACTCCAAGCTTTGCCAAAAATTGATGCAGATTCTCTGCTGAACTTTCTCTGTCGTGATCAATATACTGATCACATGTTACACGTTTTCCTTCCAATCACTGCTGTAAATAGCAGAAGTAAACTACTAACTTAAAGCTTAGTTCACATGCACAGCACAGTTCAGGTTCAATCTGTGCCAGGCGGCTCTACTCTGTGTACTTTAGCGCCGTTAAGTGAGGTGTTATCAACACGCTCTCGGCCTGGTTAAGCTTCATAAAAACTAACTTATTTACTTAAGTTTTAACATCATCTCCATCGAAATTTTCACCTTGCATAGCAAGTTCTGTGCCGGATTAACAAGTGTGTTAGGGAAGTACAGAATTAGGTAAATTCTTTGTATTGTTTTGCATACAAATATATATATAAACAGAATGAGATTTAAAAAATACAAGGCTGTGGAAGATTTCAGGACATTTATAAAGAAAAGGTCCTACAGCTGTTTCTAGAAAAATTTTATATATCTCTTGATCAGAGACGGTGCGAGAAAATCGTAAAGCAATAGTTATTACAAAGAAGATATCAAATACAGTGTGGCGTGGAGGAATGAAAACAGACGTGAAATATGTAATGATATTGTATCTGCAGTTCCATTATGTAAGCAGAATCGCATATATATATAAGTTTCCTGTACCTTGGAACTCACATGCAAGGTACAGGAAACAAATATGCATACTATTCTGTATACATTGGACTCCTCATTCGCTTAATCACCGAACCTGGAGCTTATTTACTCACCATTTCAGGACGCTTTTAGGTCTTCTTGACATCATTTACCTCTCATAACCTATATGTATGTTCGTATGTATGTATGTATGTTCGTATGTATGTATGTATGTATGTATGTATGTATGTATGTATGTATGTATGTATGTATGTATATATATATATATATGTATATATATATATATATATACATATATATATATATATATATATATATATATATATATATATATATATATATATATATATATATATATATATATATATATATATATATATATATATATATATATATATATATATATATATATATATATATATATATATATATATATATATATATATATATATATAAATATATATATATATAAATATATATATATATAAATCACGGGATTAAAAAACAAGGATAAGCTTAGAAGGATATGATTTCCGTATTCAAGGGAATCTGATATCTAAATGATGTCTTATTCTTTTCAATACAAAATGCAAACATCTAAAATTATATGTTAATATATAATAGAACTATATAGTGTAGATTTTCAATGAGCATTTGCTCTTTTAAAGCACTAAGACGTCTTCTTATACATATTTTACTGGTTCCAACACACTGAACACTTTTTCATTTTTTCATATTACGAATCTTGTTATATAAAGATTTCTGTGTATTCATATTCGAAATTATAAGCCTTTCATCTATTCATGTTCTTTGATGCTTAGTAAAAATCCTATTTCAATATATCAGCTTGTTCTAAAAGTCTGCATCAACATTCACTATTTACATCACATAATTCCTGAGACGCATTATTTATGTAACGTAACAATGAATATTGCAAATAAAGGAGGCTAATTGATATCAATTTATTTATGTCTATATCTTAGAATACTCTAGCTGTTGCGGTGTTTTATTTCTACACCCACACAAATTCGCGCGCGTCTCTGCGTATATGTATGTAGATTTAAACAATATCTAGGACCAGTATATTAGTATAAAACAGGATTCCTGGTTCCACTAAAAAGTTCATCTTTCTCACAATTTATAGCCTCATGAACGCCACACTCTTTCAGAAATCGATCTTTCTCTCCGGGGGCTGCTGTGGAAACTACAGCAAATGTCGAAACAATACTAACCATATGTTTCTCAGAAATTAGATATCAAACTCTTGACGACATTGCAATATTGGTTTTCTTGTAATGAAGTTAGTCTTCCAATTAAATTGCTCCGGTTTTCTTACAGCAGCTAGGAATAACGGGCAGGTATCTTATTTCATAGTCCTTCATATAATGAACATAACGAAGAGAAAATTGGAAGAATAAATATATGGTTTCCTCAAGTATATATGTTTTTGGTTGTAATGGGCACACCTACGTAAAGTGACATTTCACTATTTATTCCGGAATCGAACCTCATTTGACTCCAATGACAGTAATATGTCGAGAAACTAATACAAATGTTAAAGAATTGTTTTCGGAATTTTGTACCATTACTCTAGTAACATTGACATGGGCTGTTTCATCAACGATCTGAGCATGAAGTAGATACGTACATGCAGATCCACAATGTTCACTGAATTTTCGATTACATTTCAATCCTGCGATTGGAGGAGGGTAAGCAATCTCTATTGATATGTCTGTACAAATATCGGAGATTCATCCCTGAGTATTTTCGTTTCATTAAACAATAAGATTTGCCAAGAGGGATGGGCATCATGTCAAAGATAATATATTTGGTGTTAACTCGGCCATCGGGGGCAAATGTCAAAGAGAATTCCGAGATATAGGTGACGAAATCAAAAAGCAAACCTTATGAACTGATCGCCGGCGACAAACGCATTTCTTACTGATAAATTAAAGAAGACAAATATAAAGAACGGATGGTGAAAAGTTGAATATGACAAATAACTCAACATTTCATTGGGGAAGCATACTGTTATCTGTCATTAAAGCTTTCAGGAAAATGTATCCACAAATTTCATCATTATATCAGCAATGGCAGAGATGCTAAACGTAATTTATTTAATTCTTGATAATAACACTCTGATATAGGGCCTCTAAGAGGAATTTTGCAAGGCGGTACAACACTACGTTGCGGCCCCGAGGAAGATAACGATCTTTCTCAAAATTGAAAATGTGATTTCTTGTAAACAGACATGTAAACTCTCATGAATGCGTAATTTCCATGGTCAGATATAACATAATGTAAAAAAGAAAATCTATTCAATTAATGCATTAACATAAATGAGTATTTGCGGTTGGATTCACCAATCACCCTTTCGGTTTTTTCCTAGATAAATGCGTTTTAAACGTTCATATTAATTTCATTTAAAGTCAAACCTTTAAAAAGTGAAAACAAATTATCATTTAACTAGAGTACTAATTACAATGTCTTTTCTGGCTTTTTTTGTTTGCAAAATTTCTAATAACACTATCAAAATCAATTTCTCTGGCAATAACAGATTCAATACTCAGTCGTGCTAGATCTATAAGTTTGGTTTGACACATAGTAGACCTGAAATAATTTTTGATAAGTTTGAGATTACTAAAAGATATTTCATGTGCTCTTACTGTAGCTGGAATTATCAACAATATCCTTAAAATAATATAAACATTTGGAAATATATCATACGATTTGCAATCTGTTAATAAAGTTTACAATTCTAGAGATTTCAGTTCTGGTTTTTGCCAAATTTGTTTTATGTACTTCAGTTGAATGCTGCATTTTATTTAAAATTCTTTGCCATCTTCAGTGTATTGATGTGCAAAACATTTTCCTTTCTGTGATAGCTCACTTTTAGTCACTGAGGCATTGTGAGTTGTTCCCATAGCTAAAGATCAAAATTTCCAGCCAACCTCTTAACAGCATGACAACGTACCGTTAAGCTTGCAACAACGTTATCAATCAAAATATAAAACACATTGTTTTTTCGAAATAGGACTGTTCTGGTTCATCGTATGTACCAGTCATTTCCGTTAGTCTGGCGCCAGGTGTGCTTGCGTCATCGTGCATCCTTATTCTTTCCGACCCATGCCTTCACGCCGATGGCAGAGCTTAATTTTCATCTCAAGATTCAATACAATCTCTTTGGCTTTCCATTGGATATTTTACCATCTACTTCGTAGCTTCATCAAATCTTCATGGAGAGTTTAAATTTCGACACCTCTATTGTGGCATCTCTGACTTGAAGAACATTGTTGCAAATATCTATAGCAGCCAAAAATTCGTAACAAGCCTTCGACATTACCACACAAATAAAGCATTTTAAGTATGCTGATATTCCATCTGTTTTATCCGTTCCTCTGCTGTTAAGTTAAGCTCTAAAAGACCTAACAATGATAACCGTATACCTGTGACGTGTGATGCAGAAGGTTTGATACATTGAATCTATCCGACCGTCTGGTTACTGACATGCTATGTAGAGAATAACCTATGCGCGTCTGAAGTAATTCCCATCGTTTTGGACTGGAACGAAACAAATTATACATAATTTGAACTGTTCCAAAATGTCATGGCTTCTGGCAGGAACGCTGCTGCATCGTCTCCACGTAAATTGATAGTATGGCAGCCACATGGAGAAACGATTGCCACTGAACACCGCTCTTGTATTTTTGTTTGTGTGCCATTGTACTTTCTTGCAATATTTGCTGCATTGTCATGTGCTTGCACCCTGCAGTCGCGCAGAAGAATGGCGTGCCTTTCTAAGGTGTTCTTGATTAACTGAGCAATATCACCCCTGTTCATTGTTGCAGTCGACAAACATACGAAAACGAAAATGCAATTATTATTAAAGTAATCACATTGAAGCATGTGTCCAACACACAGTGAAGCCTGTATCTTTGACTTTCTGCTCTTAGATCTTAAACTGTTTGACAAATACTACGCATAAAGTCCTTGTGACAACAAATTTTATACATAGCAGCACATGATGATTCAAAAATGGTGTTGTGTACTAGTCACATCATTACGCTAATTTACACATTTATGTATCTACTCTGGGTTGTAGGTAGATACTCGTGGAATTATCATATGTCTATACAACTAGGCTTACAATAATTCATTATATATACTAATAAAAGGAAATACGTGTAGTGTGATAAGTATAGCGATGTTTTTGTTTGTGAATGTAAGTGTTCATCGAGCTGGGGTACTAGAAAGTTCTTGTAACACGGATATATGGATGTTGCATGGTTGCTGTGGAGTTCTCCCTAGCTCTTTGATCCTGCTCTGATAGTCTGCAAATGTCGGATATGATTTAAGTAATTTTTTGATTCTGTTCATCCACTCTACTTCGAAAGATTGTAGGTATTTGGAAAGAAGGTTGGTATTATATAGTGTGTATGTTCATAAGAGGAAACAGTTTTTAATAGTTGATAACAATGGAACGATATAGTAAGGCTGTGATGTACTCGATTATTAGCCAATAAGAATTTAAGACGAATACAATATATTCAGAGAAATTAATCCTTGAATGTTTCTCAACCCGTGATTGCTACCGATTTCCGTTGCGGTAGTAAAATAATAAATTCGATGAATGACCAAATAAATGCATTTGACAGAAGAATGAGAAACATTCTTTCCTATGCATAGAACACTTCATCCAAAAGTAAATATCAGCTGTTGATATACGAGAGACGATTCAGAAACTTATTAGTATCGCAAATTATGCGTATGGACAATAAGAGTCAGTGAGTCAGTCACTTACAAAGAATGAAGAATTTCCTTACTAGATATGAGAATTAATTTTGGCGAACCTGGTCACATGAAAGCATAAGCAATCAAAATAAGTAGGAAAACTGGAAACAAAAGCAGACACGAAGATTATTTGTGAGTTCCATAAGGATACAAGAAAGCGGACTCATCGTTGGTGTATTGCAACCTCGCAATTTAAAGACAGGAAGAGAGAAAGTTCCGTTGTCTACAGTAGATGAAGCTTCAAACACTGATTCAGGAAATAAGGGTTCTTATTCTACTGCATCAGCAAAGGGTAAACTTCCCTGAAAAATGATATATTTAAACAACGCGTACAACATAATATATATATATATATAAACACAATAATATAGAAAGCATTCATTTTATCGGCATCAACTTAATTACTTTGCCTGCAGTGATTAAATACTTTTTTCTATATTTTGTATATTTATACATAACCGACGTTACGATGCTTCAGGCAAACTAAAAACCTCATATGCGTGTGTGCATGTGTGTGCATTGGCTTCTATATCTGTGAGAATATCCATGTGTTTCTATATATATATATATATATATATATATATATATATATATATATATATATATATATATATATATATATATATATATATATATATATATATGTATGTATATACATATATATGTATATACATACATATGTACACATATATATGTATACAAACATGTATGTATATATATATATATATATATATATATACAGACACACACACACACACACACATATATATATATATATATATATATATATATATATATATATATATATATATACACGCACACATATTCATATACGTGTGTGTGTGCGCGTGCGTGTGTATAATTTAATTTGTCTGTGTGTTTCTTTATGAGAGTTTACGTATGTATTTGTGCCATTTTTATGAAGATCGATAAGAAAACAAATAATCGCTCGTTTCCTATTAATTTGCTTATGGTATTTCTTTCGCAAGTGTTAAACATTGTATCATTGCGCCATCCTACCACCGTAACATCTATATATTATGGGTCGGAAAAACATTTTATGAATAACATAAGTAATTTATGATATCAATAAGGAAATCATAAACCATGTAGTTACACCTATTTGTAAATTAGGAGAATGAGATTTAGATGAGATAAAGAGGAAATGTTCGGTAATGAATATTCATGGGAAGACATTTAGTCTTTAGAATCGAGCGAAAGCGTAAAAGCAGCTATGAACAGATTAACGCTTGGTGAATTCGTGTTTCTGCTGAGGTCGGGAATTATAAAATTGGTGTAGTAAATTTCCAAAGAAATACAATAGAAGAGCTGATAGGAGAGATAAGGAACATTGTAATTTGAACGAATAATGGATGATATTCAGGAGCAACATTCATGAAGCGTTATCTAGGGAGGAAGGCTATTCGTGGACAAGAAATGAGAATATGTAGATAGTTTATGTGATATTAATGTATAGATTTCAGTAAATCATTTTCACGTATCAAAGCAAATGAAGCTGAAAACACATGATTGAAATGTTGATACACACCGTGCAAAGGCGAATGCAATATGCAACACAATAACAGTTCAAGCTTGATAAAAACCGAACTCTGCAGCCAGTAAAGTACAATAGTATGTTGATATGCTGTTGTTGTCCTTGTTGCTGACCTTGCTGTTGCATACTCTTGTACAGCTGGTATTAGTTTCTGTTGTTTTGAGTGGAATCCTTTTTCTTTGCGTGTGGTGTGGAGTGTGTTGTCGTTGCTGTTTAACGCAATCATTACGACACTTGCTATACATGCAGACACACCTCAGCCCTAATTACAATTTATGGAGAGCTCAATATATGCTAGGTCTTAAAATTTGTATTTCATCTCATCAGATGAGCAGTTGAAGATTGTAATGTCTCCAAATAGAAGATAAGCATTTCCTCTTATTCACTTTCAAACGCAAACGAAATGATTTAAATGATTCCAGTGAAATAGAAATTCCTCCGAGAACCTTCTGTATTTGAAACCGAACCTAGAACAGTACACAGTAGTTATTAAATCGTAATGTAATTGAGAGTATTTCCCTTTTGTGTTATGCTAGCCTTATCTTTTCTAACAGAAGACTCAACCACTACTCATGTATACACACACACACACGCACACACACACCCACACCCACACACACACACACATACACACACACACACAAACACACACATACACACACACACGCACATACATACACACAGACACACACGCACATATATATATATATATATATATATATATATATTATATTATATTATATATACACCTCCCATCGTACGTACATGCAGACCTACGATTTAGGTGGCCACACGGGCCATGGATAATGTTGGTTTTTATATAAAAAAGGACTGTGTCTTCTTGAGGATTTGGCAGTTAAGTACTGATAAAGGATTTGATATCCGTTGACATGAGTTTGTTTTGAAACCAGAGGAGAATATGGGCATGAGGGAGTCTTCTCCTCTGCCATTCTACTGTGTACATGAAACATCTTTATGGTCCAAAAACATATCCGTATTTTATTAGCTTCAGATGAAACATTCTAGATGTGATATCATTCATATCTCGAGGATTTGTGGCATGAAGTAAGTGATACTGGATGTCAACCCATATTCGATTACAAGGGAAGGTGATGAAATAATCTGGATGGCCACAGCGGCGAACATAAGTGACAGCATACTGCATTTTTTCATGCATGTACCGGGAGCCTCCAGTGTATGATAAAGGGAGAATGACAGAATGTACAATATTCGAAACAACAACCTGATCATTTCGGTTCATTTCGTCACGACGATTGCCATATTCCTCTGTACGTAAATCCTTTTGATGGTGATTTATCCATTGGTGGGGTTCGGTGTCAATCTGGAAAGGGAAGTAATGCGTGGAGTAAATAATTAGTGACCTGGCTAAGGAAATTTTCTGAAAGGAATCCTGAAATAAGAAATATCTACCTTAGCGAATACGTCTACACAGTATTGATTGAGGAGAATCCGTGTTCTATGAAGAATGTCGATGTTGTTCTTTCGAACCATAAGCCAAAATGCATAACACTCCATTTGTGAATGGGTTTCTGTCTTTGAAGATGCATTAACGTCTCCGGATTAAACTTTGGCAAGTCAATGCACTAGCCATCGTTACCATAGGGGGAAGAGTAATGGATATCGGAATGCAACAAACCGAGCCTAACTTCTCAGTAGGCTTTTAAATAACATGTTAATGATGTCAATCTTATTATTTACAGAGACTATGAAAATTTATGTATTTTGCTCCATCTCCATATCGATATAAAACAAAATTATGTAGTAGAATTTCAGCGGTTTTTTTCGGACATTTAAATAGAGAAAGGAAGTGAATACTACAATTCATGATTGAATAATGCAAAATATCAGGGAACGTATCAATGAAAACTACAAATTTGTATTGTACACTAATATTTTTGTGTAACATGTCAGAACGTAACATGTACCTGATATAAGCATAATCAATATTTCTGACTGCATTGATATTTTCAGTATGTTATTGGCACCGAAAGAAATGTTTCGCATCCCATTTGTTATGGTAATCCTTATTACCATCTTCATATCTGTATGTTCCTTTACTCATTCTCAGGACTGACAAGTATTATTCTGAACCTAACATATTGAGAATGTCCAATAAGTGAATAAGTTTCCTAGGACAAATGTTCACTTGTGCGAAATACCATATTCTTTCCATATGCATGTCCGCATTAAATTACTTTATAAGAAATTCTAAACATAGACCTATTTACACTATACAGATATGATAATATCTATAGAGTTGAAACAAAATCTTGAATGGTATAGTGTTGATCTCATGAAAGCGTAGTGAAATTGGTTTAATACTATTGGTCATTTCATTGACGGTATATCAATGTACACGTCTGCATTCAGATGTATCTATATTACGGGCGGCACTATACAATTTTTTACTCTAAGAGAAATTCAAGTAAAGATATGAATCTGCTCCGGAGATCTGCTAGAAATAAGGAAGGATGAAAATGTGAAATTCATAAAGTATCACTCTCTATATTTCGTACTAATCCAACAACATGCAAGATGGGAAAAATCCTTCAATACATGGGCTTTCGGCTTTAGAGGACAAAATACTACAACTATTAGAAAAAGGAGACTCTGAATAGTTATATAATTATTGAAATACAGCGCTTGTACGTTAGCCACAACACTGAATCTGTTCCCTTCTTTCTATCATGTAGCAATGAGAAAATTAAAATTTCCACCGAACACTATATCAATAGCAAATGTTATCACATTTCATGGAATAATTGCCTTTTCCATTCTGATAAGTTATCATATTCTCTCAACTACAAATATGTAAAATACTGCAATCGTATCTGTTAAATATGATGTACAATGCAGCTTAACACTATTGATACATCGTCTCGCTATTAACGCAATTGTTTCAGATCC
>NC_142946.1:17982201-17984701 GCF_046866305.1 Octopus bimaculoides | reverse complement strand
AAGATTTGTACCGCAGAAGAAAGGATTTTTATATTCTTCCATTCAAACAAACGAAGAATTTTGCACATTTCCATATTTTCAGGAATCGTATGAAAATTATGATAACATTAATCTAATTACACATATGTGTTTCCTTAAAAAAAATAACTGAGGGTATATCAATTTCCCTGCCCCAATCATATTTCAGGCCCTCTGTACACCTATCTCCTCTCAAATATATATATATATATATATATATATATATATATATATATATATATATATATATATATATATATATATATATATATATATATATATACATATATGCGAGTAAAAATAAATACAAAAAGGGCGGGTTGTATGATTGTGTATAGAGGAATATATTATTTTGTTTAAAAGAGTTCCAACACTGTCTGTTGTTTATGTTTTATTTATATTCCTGCAAAACCAATGTGGGATATAGAATATGGAATATACAATATATAATATAATATACAATATATAATATAAAATAAAAATGGATGGTACTATGAAATAAAGTATTGAATGTCTTATTGAATATATGGAATATGTCTTATTGAATAGATGAAATATTGAGTGTTCAATATAAAGGATTAAATATATAAATATATAAATATATAAAGGCGAATATTTTCTATACCTTGTGGCATTTCATATTTTCTATACTTTGTAGTATTTCATCATGGCCGGTATGACAGACTTTAAGTCTGTCTAATAATATATATATATATATATATATATATATATATATATATATATATATATATATATATATATATACATATATATATATATATACATATATATATATATATACATATATATACATATATATATATATATATATATATATATATATATATATATATATATATATATATATATATATATATATATATATATATATATATGTACGTGTGCGTGAGTGTGTGTGTGTGTGTGTGTGTGTGTGTGTGAGCGGTGTGTTAGTGTGTTTCTATGTGTACGCGAATGTGAGTGTAAACATATAGAGATATATGCATATAGATGAGGAAGCATGTGTGTCTGTATATACATATAGGCATGTGTGTGCGTGCGCGCGTGCGTGTGTTTGTGTATGGCATTAAGATCAAGCTAATCATGAGAAATTCAATAATTTAAGAGGATTTGAAGGAGTGCCTTATATAAATGTCTATCGCACCTCAGTAACAATTTCCTTCTAGCCTGACAGTTTCTCCGTCAGATGAAAATGTTGGTTATACAAGAAGGTATAAAAAAAAAAACGTAATTTTGGTTATCTCAGGAGTGAAGTTGACCGTGGGAGTATTTCAATGCATAGCATAAAATTATGTAAGTAAAGAGCGCGATGTATAACCCGACTATTTTATGATTTTCCAAAATGCACACCAGAGTGTCAATATTTTACCACGATATCTACACCTATTAACACTTCTACAATTCCTAAAGTCGCAATCAATGATACTACTACTACTACTACTACTACTACTACTACTACTACTACTACTACTACTACTACTACTACTACTGATATTAAAACTAATACTACTTCTACCACCGCCATTTGTAAGTGGAGATGTTTCACCTATCGTTTCCAATATATTACTTTGCATAGGTGCGTTTTAAAAGTAAGATCATAATATTTCTATTAAGCGGTAATGTTTGCATTCACTACATTGAATGTATGTTTTTATTTAGACAAAGCCTTCATTTTTGTCCTCCAGTGCCATAACCCGTCAATTCGTTCGAGAAGCGTTTTACGACTTTATAATGATTTCTCAAAGGAATTTTATATGAAATATCAGTGTTGTAACTTGCCTATAAAATCCACAATGTACAACAAAGATTTTTGAGACGAATTAGTAATATACAATTTTCTTTGTGATATAGGTAACGAAACAAAATTACTGAAAATGGCGAATACACTTCATGCAGCCATTAACTCTACCTGACCTACGACATAGTTTCTTTTAAATTATGAAGGTAGCTTGGATCTTAGTGTGCAAAAAGAGTAATAAACATGTATCTAATTCATATAAAGTAACACTCTACGTATACGTGTGTCCGTGCATGAATGTGTATATTATGTATGTATACATATATGTATATACATATATGCATATACGTATATATATATATATATATATATATATATATATATATATATATATATATATATATATATATATATATATATATATATATATATATATATATATATATATATATATATATATATATATATATATATATATATATATATATATATATATATATATATATATATATATGTATATATATACGTATATACATATATGGACATATACACACATATATACACACATACACACAGACATACATATACGTACACACACCTGTATACATATATTATATATAGAAATGCACACATATATACATGGATACGCAGACACACATATACGTCTATTTTAATAAGTATATGCATGCATGTATATAAACGCACATACTTACATATATATGT
>NC_142946.1:17969701-17972201 GCF_046866305.1 Octopus bimaculoides | reverse complement strand
CAAAAGCAATCACATTCTATCCCTACAACTAACCACTCCATGACTTTCTAATAACTAACTAGTAATATCAATATTATCAGCGTCTGTAATTCCGTAAGTTGTATGTCAAGAGAACGTAGTGAGCGTATGATGTTTGTGTACACTGTTGGATTGTATTGTCTCCAGTCAAACGTGCAATGGGTGGAATACATATGAAGTTGTTATGTCTTAAGCAGTATACGCATTGAGTTCTTCCTCACACCTCATTTCTTCGTCCGTCTATTTTCTTATTCCAATTCATACATTCATTGGAATAAGAATTCATTTTACCTCTACCAAAACAGTCCTCTTCTGCTATTTTTATTATATATGCCTTGTCGATATTTTTTAATCGCTGCCGCTTTTAGTGTTATTGAGCTTATGAGTCCGGAAATGAACCTATAGAGCGTAAGCGAAGTCAGTCGTTGCAAATCTACCGTGAAAGAATATTAAAATATTAAACCCGATCTTTTAAAATGTATGTAGCGAAAATTAAATGGAGAGCTCAGGATGTTACTCAGTTAACTCCTCTGGCAACACATTTTTATAGATCTAATATTATGCTACGAACGAGAAGAATGTTGGGTGTATGAATATGGTAGCAAACTTGTGGTAATATGCCGTTAATTAGGATGGTCGATGAAAAAATATTTATTCATAAAACGTTTTACTATAAGAGCCAGATGAAACTTACATTTGCTCTCATTTGCAAGTACGGAAATTTTGAGAAACGTACGAATTTTCACAGCATAATAGAGGCAAGTGGATCTACTACTGCCTATACAGGCACTGCAAGATAATAGCCTCTAAGCTGAGAAACTTATTGGTAATTCATTGCTTTACTGCACAACTGAACTAGTATATATCTTGTGAGAGACTACACTTTTCTGGAAGCTCAAAAGTTTATATATCGATATAATATATAGCTGAAAGATAAAGTTTTCAAAGTGTTAACGAACGCAGGTAACATGAAATTAAATAACTTATACATGTGTCACTCGAAGGAGCGTAGGGCCTACCTTAAATTTTATACACAGTTTAATTTACATCTGATTTAACGTATAGAAAAAACGAATATTTTTGTAGACATATACAGTGCCAGAAATAGCATTTCCAACACAAAATATTACTTCTACTACACAATGCGCCAACATATTTATTGAACAGAAATGAATTTTCTCATTGATTTGGGGCTGCATTTATCCTACAATTATACAAATTCTTTTCTTAGTCAATGCATCGATTTGTGACAACTAACTTGAATGCTTATTGTCAAAGAAGTATTTTAAAAACTTACGAAATCAATTGGTAAGGAGATAATCCTTTACTTTAAGACGTATTGAAGTTCAACATATTGGCTATTGTGCTTAATATACCAATGTTATTTAAAGTAAAACCGTCAAGTTTGAATGGTTATTTAAATAATAAGTAACATATATGGCCAAACTGTTAGTGTGACTTGAGGATTTTATAAGCAGAAAACTTGTGACACTTGCTAAGCTAGTGCATCAACAAATCAAAAAGTTTGATGTGACTGAGTTTAAAATATAACCTAAAAATCAGGTGTATTATATAATACTGTGAGCTCGGGGTGGGGGGAGCTGTAATATCCCAAGCAACGCAGTAGCATAAAATGGAAATTTGCTAATGGATTGAAATTAATACAAGTAAGCCAGCGAATTTTTGATAAATCTAATCATGAACGTGAAAAAAAATTCAAAAGCAGTTTACAATGAGTACGTTTCTCACAAGCAGATGTACTCTGAGAAGATGTGCTATAAACACCAAGCAATTTTGGATGAACTTTACACCGCAGAAATATTCAGATGATGACGAACAAACAGATATAATATTATGTCCCTTATTATCCGACAAATTCCATTATACTTTACACCACATATTTTTCCTCAAATGTTTAATCTTTGCATACCGTAATGTGCATCTAATCGCAAATTGTATTGCATATGTTCTTCTTGTTTCTATTTATTTTCTTTGGGATCAAATCGGTTGAAGCATGGGATCATTGTGACATAGATATAAATATACACAATTTATTTACAGAGACAATTTATTTACATAACACTGAAATTCTTATAGTTTCCACTGAGAAAAGAACAATTATATTCCTTTTAAAATCTATAAAGTATATCTGTAAAATATATCAACTGAATAAAAAGGGGAAAATAAAAACACTTCGACAGCTTCAGACGTAGGTAGGTACATACGTCATTTCTTTAAAAACAATTCATAAAATTTCATAGAAATCACATTTTTCCAAGCACGATCACTTTTTCAATAAAAGGTTTTTGTTTTTCTTCGATGCAATAATAATAGTTATTTTACCTATTTATTCATTTATTTATTTATTCATTTATTTATTGTAGTCTTAGAGTTGCGCAAATTTGGAGATGTGAAATAATTCAGAAAATATTGAATTTCTGAATTACTTTCTAAATGCATTAACATTTAGGACATATTATGT
>NC_142946.1:17921758-17966758 GCF_046866305.1 Octopus bimaculoides | reverse complement strand
TGCTACAAATTATTGGTTTTATTTTATGTCTACAACAAAAAATTGCATGGTGGAATAATATTGCATGGCATTGCAAACTCTAAAAGAGCAGGTTGAAATGCTGCTATCCTATGCATTAATGTTCAGATTACAAATGTTCGTATAAATCAGGTGACGAAAGTTTGTACGTCTGAGAACATTTATTTCGGGTTACGGTCTTCACTTTCACCTTTTCCAGAACACGGATAAATTTTACGGAATCACTATCTTCCTTGAACGCAGTGCCTTTTTTAGTGGTCTTCAGTCTTTTAGCAAATTTTCAAGTTTTGTATCTAGAAAGAGGAAGGAAAATTGAGACTTATATATATGTGGGGAATATGTCTATGTGTGTGTATGGAAATGTTTGTGCATTCTGCACGTTGTGTCTGTGTTTGTGCAAGAGTGTTTTCTAACGTCCACAATATTTACTTATCTGTTTTTCGGGCTCTCTCTCCTCACTCTATATATTCGAAGTCCCTTTATTTCTGTCTGTCACGCGCGCGCACACACACAACACACTTATCAAGCTTGAACACCGGCGATATATGTCGTCAACAACACTGCACACCAACGGATGCAACCGCTACAATTGCCCAACAAAATACTTTAGTACCATTGCAATCAAAACGTGTTTATTATCATGAATAAGCTAAGCACCACCAGTTGAAGCAAAGTACGATATCATGACTTAATCTTGTGTACTTAGAAGGTATATGGTATGTGATTTACCTTTGACCCATGGGATGTAAACAGCAATAGTGCTACTAAAAAAAAAACCCCTACAAATTTACCTACAAAAGCAAAGCAATCACATTCTATCCTACAACTAACCACTCCATGACTTTCTAATAACTAACTAGTAATATCAATATTATCAGCGTCTGTAATTCCGTAAGTTGTATGTCAAGAGAACGTAGTGAGCGTATGATGTTTGTGTACACTGTTGGATGTATTGTCTCCAGTCAAACGTGCAATGGGTGGAATACATATGAAGTTGTTATGTCTTAAGCAGTATACGCATTGAGTTCTTCCTCACACCTCATTTCTTCGTCCGTCTATTTTCTTTATTCCAATTCATACATTCATTGGAATAAGAATTCATTTTACCTCTACCAAAACAGTCCTCTTCTGCTATTTTTATTATATATGCCTTGTCGATATTTTTTAATCGCTGCCGCTTTTAGTGTTATTGAGCTTATGAGTCCGGAAATGAACCTATAGAGCGTAAGCGAAGTCAGTCGTTGCAAATCTACCGTGAAAGAATATTAAAATATTAAACCCGATCTTTTAAAATGTATGTAGCGAAAATTAAATGGAGAGCTCAGGATGTTACTCAGTTAACTCCTCTGGCAACACATTTTTATAGATCTAATATTATGCTACGAACGAGAAAGAATGTTGGGTGTATGAATATGGTAGCAAACTTGTGGTAATATGCCGTTAATTAGGATGGTCGATGAAAAAATATTTATTCATAAAACGTTTACTATAAGAGCCAGATGAAACTTACATTTGCTCTCATTTGCAAGTACGGAAATTTTGAGAAACGTACGAATTTTCACTGCCATAATAGAGGCAAGTGGATCTACTACTGCTATACAGGCACTGCAAGATAATAGCCTCTAAGCTGAGAAACTTATTGGTAAATTCATTGCTTTACTGCACAACTGAACTAGTATATATCTTGTGAGAGACTACACTTTTCTGGAAGCTCAAAAGTTTATATATCGATATAATATATAGCTGAAAGATAAAGTTTTCAAAGTGTTAACGAACGCAGGTAACATGAAATTAAATAACTTATACATGTGTCACTCGAAGGAGCGTAGGGCCTACCTTAAATTTATACACAGTTTAATTTACATCTGATTTAACGTATAGAAAAAAACGAATATTTTTGTAGACATATACAGTGCCAGAAATAGCATTTCCAACACAAAATATTACTTCTACTACACAAATGCGCCAACATATTTATTGAACAGAAATGAATTTTCTCATTGATTTGGGGCTGCATTTATCCTACAATTATACAAATTCTTTTCTTAGTCAATGCATCGATTTGTGACAACTACTTGAATGCTTATTGTCAAAGAAGTATTTTAAAAACTTACGAAATCAATTGGTAAGGAGATAATCCTTTACTTTAAGACGTATTGAAGTTCAACATATTGGCTATTGTGCTTAATATACCAATGTTATTTAAAGTAAAACCGTCAAGTTTGAATGGTTATTTAAATAATAAGTAACATATATGGCCAAACTGTTAGTGTGACTTGAGGATTTTATAAGCAGAAAACTTGTGACACTTGCTAAGCTAGTGCATCAACAAATCAAAAAGTTTGATGTGACTGAGTTTAAAATATAACCTAAAAATCAGGTGTATTATATAATACTGTGAGCTCGGGGTGGGGGGAGCTGTAATATCCCAAGCAACGCAGTAGCATAAAATGGAAATTTGCTAATGGATTGAAATTAATACAAGTAAGCCAGCGAATTTTTGATAAATCTAATCATGAACGTGAAAAAAAATTCAAAAGCAGTTTACAATGAGTACGTTTCTCACAAGCAGATGTACTCTGAGAAGATGTGCTATAAACACCAAGCAATTTTGGATGAACTTTACACCGCAGAAATATTCAGATGATGACGAACAAACAGATATAATATTATGTCCCTTATTATCCGACAAATTCCATTATACTTTACACCACATATTTTTCCTCAAATGTTTAATCTTTGCATACCGTAATGTGCATCTAATCGCAAATTGTATTGCATATGTTCTTCTTGTTTCTATTTATTTTCTTTGGGATCAAATCGGTTGAAGCATGGGATCATTGTGGACATAGATATAATATACACAATTTATTTACAGAGACAATTTATTTACATAACACTGAAATTCTTATAGTTTCCACTGAGAAAAGAACAATTATATTCCTTTTAAAATCTATAAAGTATATCTGTAAAATATATCAACTGAATAAAAAGGGGGAAAATAAAAACACTTCGACAGCTTCAGACGTAGGTAGGTACATACGTCATTTCTTTAAAAACAATTCATAAAATTTCATAGAAATCACATTTTTCCAAGCACGATCACTTTTTCAATAAAAGGTTTTGTTTTTCTTCGATGCAATAATAATAGTTATTTTACCTATTTATTCATTTATTTATTTATTCATTTATTTATTGTAGTCTTAGAGTTGCGCAAATTTGGAGATGTGAAATAATTCAGAAAATATTGAAGTTCTGAATTACTTTCTAAATGCATTAACATTTAGGACATATTATGTATGCTTATTGCGCAATCACCCAACTACACATATGCATATAAACATATATAAGTTTACATGTGCATATATATAATTATACGTGTGTATATATATGTATATATATATAGCATATTTATGTGTAACTGTGAGTCTGAGTGTCTTAATACGTAGTGCATTGTTTATTTCATATATTTTTTATATAACATCTAACATATTCCTTGGATAGACATGCCAGAAATGGCATTGTTTCATTTTCTTTTCATTTAAGTTATTGAAACCCAAATTATACTTAAAGAAATAAAATTAAACACGCTTATCTGAAATAAATAATAGCATATTGTCTTCGAAATAATAAAATTATGTAGAATTGCAACAGAATAAGAAATGTCATAAACTACCTAATTACTTTCATTTATGCTACATGTTCTGAGAAATTTAGAGATACGTCAAAATTCCTTCCTATTGTGCAATACTTTTTTGTAACATTGCAAAAATACACCCCTTCCGGATAAACGAATCACTGATTCTGTCACTACACCGCAATTATATTTCACTTATAGGGAAACAATCATTTGCTTTCAAATATCAATAAAAATAGATCTTTGAAAGTTCTTTTTTTTCCTATAAAAAACGCATATGAATGAAAAGAATTTCAAAGAGGAATTGTATTCCATACGCCGAATAACATTGAATGCTTATGTTTGAAACAATATACTAGCAAAAACATTAATATAACGATATTAACGTTAAACTATTTCTAAAATATAAAGAGCCCTATCTTCAGTGGTAGAGAATTCTGTGAGAGGAAAAGTTGTTTCAGAGAAAGGGAAAGAGACGAGCAATGCAATTACATTGAGTAAGTAATTATCAATGTCATCGGTGTGAGAAGAATCAAAGCTATAGACTTATAAACTAAGTCAAACGTGGATGCTAGGTATTAATATTGGTAGCTGATATATATTTGAGCAAGGATATTTGAATATGTGCGTATGTATGTAAGCATGCATTAATATACACGCATATATATATATATATATATATATATATATATATATATATATATATATATATATATATATATATATATATATAATATATATATATATATATGTATATATAATAGTATATATATATTATATATATTATATATAATATATATATTTATATAATATATATATATATATATACATATATATATATATATATATATATATAATATATATATATATATATATAATATTATAATATATATATATATATATATATATATATTATATATATATATATATCATATATATATATATATATATATATATATATATATATAGTTTTAGGGAAAATAACCTATTTCAAGAACTCATCGATGAAATCCACTATCACATATAGAAAGATTAATAATTAAAAGCACAATCATGAGTATAATTATACTCATTTATTGTGCTTTTAATTATTAATGTAACATAGTGGATTTTCATCGATGAGTTCTTGAAAATTGGTTATTTTCCCTAAAACTATATAATTTATATATACTTTATCTATACGGCTCAATTTCATTTTAATTTTTATAAATTGATTTTAATTGAGTTTTTTACCTGTAATTTTGGATTTTGTCCCTAATATATTATTATTATATATATATATATATATATATATATATATATATAATATATATATATATATATATCTTACTACAATGTATATATATATATATATATATATATATATATATATATATATATATATATATATATATATATATATATATATATAATATATATAATAGATGTAGGATAAGCATTGAAGGCGTTCCATCATGTATGACACATCCACGAATCTCTTAGACGAAGTTCATGAAATTCGGAGTATAAGACAAGAATAAGAATGGGGAGCGTCACATATTTCATTGGTTATTACGCCATACGTTGCTGACAATCGTTTTTATTTTGCACCATATATAGATACAGATGCACGTAAAAATTACAAAGTCAAGTTTCAAAAATATATGTTATCAACACATTATCAAGGTTATCTAACAAAATTAAATTCAAAATGATCTGAGAAATATTTCTAATAGACAACCGAATGCAAATAGAACGTTAATAAGAAATATTACATCGTAAGAAAAGCCAGTCTAATATTTAACTTTTGTTGCCGTCAGTAGATAATATAAGAATAAACATGTGAATAGTACGTCATGACAATTAGAAACATTGAATTCTACGCCACGCCTATGTATAAGTATGTAAATCTTATATTAATGGTTGATTTTTATGCATGGGTTGTGATTGATACTGTAGTCAATTGTATAAATTCAAACGTACATACACTCATTTACAGATATCTCAAGAAGAGCATAAAAAATGTCTGACTTCGAGAAGAAATACAATGCAAACATTAATAACATAATCACACAAAGGTTATTAGGACCACGAACTAGCTTCTGTAAAGTGACATATACACACACACGCTGTCAATACTCTAAACTCAAAACATGTATATGAATTATTGTATAAATACTTAAAGAAACAAACACATACGCAAACTAAAATAATTCAACTCACACAGGTTAATGAATGCATCATGGAAAGGTATTCAAATTTGAAGGAATTTGTTTCTCTATCATTCTAATAAAAATCATTAGTGTGTTAATTAAGATGCAAACAAATAATTACCATAATTAAATGCAAGATACTAGGCTTCCCAGTTTATTAGAATAATTGACAATAAACAATATTGCGATTGTTTCCATAGACTAACATTCATGCATTATTTCTGTCTCAATTCAACATATTCTATTATGTAACGTTTTCTTTGCTTTAGTTTTCTGCCCTGTGTATTTCTTTATGTATCTACTGAATAATTCAGCATTTGAGTTGACTAAGCGAGTTAGATATTATAAAATACATAGTTAAAACATATCATCATAAAATCTCAATATATTGTGTAGTCACATTTTTATAATAAACGTTCGCAATGTGTGATGTAGATTTTTCAATAATATCAAAACCCGTTACCTAATAACTAAGAAACATATGCGTATAAATACATGGAAATATCATATATATAGAACTACACACACGCTAATGTATATGCGAATGTTTGTTTTGAAAGTGCGTGTTTCTCTTTTTAAGTATTTCTACAATAGTTTATATATGTCATTTCATATATAAAACTATTTAACGATTTATATACAGAGATAAGACCTTTGACAGGAATTTGTACATGCTAAAAGGGCAGTTAAACCCGAAGCACGAACATTCTAAAGGCACCCTATAATTGTACTAGAATGAAGAAAATTATAATTAGTTAATCTCATACTCGGGGTTCCCTATTAATGAACAAATAAATTAATTTGTCATTCGGAGTTCATCAGTGTGATCGCTAAAACAATGCATAATTATGTAGCTTAATACGTACCGAAAAAACACGTGCGACCTGCTTCTTTATACATCATGGATTCAAATCTAGCGCGCAGTCACATACCCAGCAGCAAACAGTAAAGTTAAACTGCGGAATATATGGCTTCAGAATTCTGAAAAGTATACTGTGTAAATTATAGGGGAAAAAATTAGAATAATCTATTGCCAGTGGTTCGCATTGCGTAATAAAATTCATAAGACACCATATTTTATACATAAGAGCGTATGAAGACGTATAAACAGAGAGAAGGTCTATGACAGGACTTCTTACATGCTAGAAATGGATATATATATACGTGCGTATATATGCTGTGTATATATTGAATACGCTACACTTGTCATACTAAATTTTCTATTTTACATTATGTCAAACAAAGATTAATAATCATATCTATCTACTAAATCTTTAATTCCTGCTTAAAAGGATGCACTGTATTTGAAAATAACGTTTTAAATAGCAAAGAACATACTCTCATATGCTAGGATACGTATTTAGTCACCCAATTTCAAACATAATATAATGTTTGTGCAACTCTTTAACCCATTATCATATAGTAGATCCCGTATGACGATTGAGCAGAATCTAAGCTAAGAGCAGCAGATTCCTAGGACGAAAGCAGCGAATGTATACGAAAACAAGGACAGACAGAAATAAACGGAGAAACGGTACGCAAATACAAATTTAAACAACAGGACATTAACAACAAGTGTCATTCGACTAAGGACGAATTAAATCAAGATGGGATGTGTGGAAGTGAAGCCTTTCGGCAGTGACAGAAGAGGTGACACGCATGGGAAGGACTATGAATGTTGCACGGATGGTAGTCAAACCAAGAAAGAAAGGTAGGTCCTGGCCGAACACTTGTCCCGTGGAAGGAGAGTTGAGAGGTAGAAGCAGGGGGATAGAATAATTAGGGAGGGACGAGAAGATAAGAAAAGGCACAGGGTAAAATGAAAGAGGAGGGAAGGAGAAAATGAAGGGAAGGCTAGAAAATGTGAGAGAGGAAGCGAAAGAAAGAAGAGTGGAAAGAACGAAGTAAGTGTGAATGGGCCGAAAAAAGAAAGAAAGAACAAAAGAATTAAAGAATAACAATTTGTACAAAATTTACACACACACACACACACACACACACACACATACACACATACACATACACACACACACACACACACACACACATATATATATATATATATATATATGTGTGTCTGTTATGTCTTAATTATAGGAATGTCTTCTTTTTTTCAATGCATTCTATTCATTCAATAATTTGTGACTTCAATTTTAGATGGCGAATGATACAGCCTTTAGTACACTTTTCAATAAGCTCTTAAATAACGTTAATCCAGGATATCATCTTGATAGCTAATGTTTATCATGAACAGCAATGTGTAAGGGACGATGAAACAAAAAATCAGAAGATTTTATATTTATTTTTTTACATAAAATTTATTGAATGATATTTAAGTGCAGTTTTTCACAACTAACGGGAATACATAGCGTAATGATGATACCACTGAGGGAATGTATATTAATGGTTTGATGCATAAAATGAATTGATACGCACAGCCATATATCCAAAAAGAAAACAATTCTGAAATTGCCTGATGGATTTTATATAACGTGACAAAAGTATATATAAGACTTCATTAAGCAACTGATTATATGCTGATTCAAAGTCAATGAAAATGTGCAAATTCACCTGTTTTTCCATAGCAAAATACAAATTTTAACTATCATTAACGAAGTTACGCAAGTTATCTTTAAATAAAATAATATTATTTACTATGTTATTTTTGAAAAAAAAAAAACAATTAGACAACATCTCATTATCCCTAGAGACAACATTGTTGTTTGTTTCCATGCTTCATTTTATATGGCGGTTTGTCAGTTTTCTACGGAATTATATTTAATTACACATAAATGTGCATTTTTAATAGGTTATCGGCTATAGAACATCAACATTTTAGTGACGTTAGTTTTATCGTAACAGACATTAAGTAGACTGTATGTATGTAGGTGCATATATGTATGTATACAATGTCACCTATATATGTGCATAAATGTTTCTATACATGCATATATATGTGTGTGTGTGTGTGTGTGTGGGTGTGTGTGTGTGTGCGTGGGGGGGGGGGGGGGGTGCGTGCGTGTGCGCGTAACATAAGAAGACAAATTAATTAAAGTTTCACTACATAATTATTATCCACGAATCGTTCGAATTCGTCGTGAGAAAAATTGCTCACCCTCTCTTTCCAATCAACGTCTTGTAGGATTTTTTTTCTCCAACCGAAAATTTTAATCAATTATAGTCAACGTTTAACCGATTTGTGCTCTTATTTATTCAAACACAATAACTTGCACATTCCATATGGTGACTGGAACTTGCATATGACCGTGTCTATACATACACACACACACACACACACATACACACACAGATACGTATATATATATATATATTATATATATAATATAATATATATATATATATATATATATATATATATATATATACATATATATATATATCTATATATATAATATATATATATATATATATATATATATATTATATATATATATATATATATATATATATATATATAATATATATATATATATATATATATATATATATATATATATATATATATATATATATATATATATATATATATATATATATACATACATATATATATCAAAGGTAAATAATAAGGGTAGAAATTAATATCATTGATTAATATCAATTTAAACCAGTGGACTAGCATAATTAATAAACGTCCGAAGACTTTGAATTATTTCACATATAAAAATAAGAGGAATATCCGCCAAGGTGGATTCCAAATATGCTAGAAGACGCAAATCCTCTTATCGTAGGATAATAGAAATCCACCTTGGTGGTTATTCCTCTTGTATATATATATATGTGTGTGTGTGTATATGTGTGGGCGTGTGTGTGTGTGTGTGTGTGCGAATGTGTCTATATGTAAGTATATGCTTGTGTATGAGTGTATGTATGTATATGTATGTATATATCTCTATCTTACTAGATATATATGTATATATATATGTATATATATATACATATATATATATGTATATATATATATATATATATATATATATATATATATATATATATATATATATATATATATATATATACGACGGGCTTCCTTCAGTTTCTCTCTACCAAATCCACTCAAAATGCTTTGGTCGGAGGGAGGCTGTAGTAGAAGACACTCACCCAATGTGCCACGCAGTGGACTGAACCTGGATCCATGTCATTGAGAGCAAGTTTCTTACCACACAGCCACTCATGCGCCTATGTATGTGTATATGTGTGCGTGTGTGTGTGTGTGTGTGTGTGTATGTGTGTATGTATGCAGGTATGTTATATGTATGTATGTAAATGTGTACGTATGTACATGTGTAATGGCAACGCATATAAGTCAAGAAATCGCAGTAAATCACCGTTAGAATATACGCGAAAAATGTTTGTACACGCGCGTGCACGCGTACGTACGTGTCTTTGTGTGTGTGTGTGTGTGTGTTATTGTATATATAATTATGTAAAATAAGAAAAAAACTTCGTATAATATTAGAGATCAGTCTAGAAAATTTGTCATAATTACCAAATGAAAATTATGTCCCGGCTTTCTGTAAGAAGGGGTGATAATATCCAAAATTTATATTCCCCACCAAAGTGATGCCATATTAATTAAAAGAAAACTAGGTAGTCTTTTACTTGTATAGCGTTAACAAGACAAATGTCGAAGTATCTTTATTCCACAATTGACTAAGCCATATACCATATAATACATATATATTTTCATACAGCTTTAAATATGACTCCGAAGAACAGAGGGAGAAAAGATAGTACCAATCGTATGTAAGATATCAATTTTAATTGTCCTGAATATAATTTGAATATGCACAACCATTTATAAAAAATGACAAGCAAATCTAACAAATATCTTCCTCTGTGTTTCTCTCTCCCCGCCTCTCTCCCTCTCTCTCTCTCTCTCGCTCTCTCTCTTCATTCATGTGTTACCTATATATTTGAAAATGACAATGACAATAATGACTACTGCACATTTATATTTTTTATAATTCCATTTAAAATTAAGAATAACGGGCAAGTCTTCACGTCTTAAAGAAAAGTTCGACCTAGGTAGATCCAATGAACGAATGTTAAGTAGTTGACCATTAAAAGTTAAATATAAGGAGCAATTTCTAATCTGCTACTTGATACTTGCACAAGGATATGACTCTGTGTCATTAACAGAAAATCAATGAACTTGTCAAGACAACCTTTCGTTAGCAAACGAAACAGCCCGTTAGATGAAACGAGTATCTATCCATATATATATATATATATATGTGTGTGTCTCTGTGTGTGTATATATTTACATCACTGTCTCACTTATACACGCACACTCGCGTAAACGCAAACGTTATATATATATATATATATATATATATATATATATATATATATATATATATATATATATATATATATATATATATATATATATATATATATTATATATTATATATATATGGGAGAATTTACGAAAAGAACAACAACAGACGAGGACAGGTGGTGCAGACAACAAAAGGATGTATTTGTTTAACGCTCGGGAATAGAGAAAGTATTTAACGTTTCGAGCTACGCTCTTCAACAGAAAGAATACGGAGAAAACAAGGAGAAAAACACGGAGAAAAAAATTGAATGTTTTGGTCAGTATATATATATATATATATATATACAGAGAGAGAGGAGAGAGAGAGAGAGGAGAGAGAGAGAGAGAGAGAGAGAGAGGGGAGAAAGAAAGAGAGAACTAGAGATAAACGTGTGCCTATGTGCGAAGCGAGTGAGCATAGATACATTGGTGAATAGAGAGTTTTCTACAGTAGAATGGCCATAGCAATATGCATATACATACGACTGGAAGACTGTATATTTGAGAATCATATATTCTATCTAAACACGCATATCGAAACTGACTACACAAATGGGTTGAATTTGTCTCGTGTATTAATACCAACACTCACTAGCATATCCCATGCATACATGTGCAGTATATACGAGATCGCAGGCATCATTCATTTAATAAAACATATAATGTACATGTATATTCAATAAGACTTTAAGTGTTTCCTGTATTTTATTATATCAATTCCGTTCTTTAATTTCCTATTTCCTTGGGAGAGATAAGGATTCCATGGAATTATTTATTCATACACCTCATCCAAAATGTACTTTTTTAATACGTATGCGCACAAAAATACAAACATGGACAGATAAATTCATACAAAGGCATATAGATGGATATGGACAGTGTATACGCATATTTGCATAGGTATATACGTATAACACAGTGTCGGATGCTGTTATACGTTGTTAGTCACAATGCAATTCAAATCTCTTTAGTTGTTGAGAGACAAGGCCCCTGCTGGCTAAGGGGCAGGTCAAATTTCCTCTCCTCACGGCAAAGATATTTCACAACAGTGTTACACATTTTGAAGTCGAGTGGACTGGGGCAATATCAAATGAAGTGTTTTACTGGAAAACACAACGCGCTGCGCAGTCCGGGAAGAGAACCCATGCTCTATTAAACGTGAGTGCAATACACTAACCGCATGGGCAACACGCCTTCATATATATGCATATAAATATAAACAACTATTGTGAGATTTAAAAATAGTAATTTTCTAATTTATAAATCAGTGACTAGTTGTTACTTTCAAAATTATATATTTCGAACTGGAATTTGGCAGCGCCACCTCTAGGTGAGCATTTAAATTCTGTGCTGATGAAGAGAAATAACCCAGAAATCGCGATACAGAGATATTGTTTTGAACTGAGTAGGGGTGCTAGATTCCCTTGTTCGGAAATATAAGGACACAGATCATGTCGTATATGCAGCTGGAGACGATGTCTCCTGGGGCTAAATTACAGCAACATTAGTCCTAAACCAGGACTGCCATGTTATGTTGGCAAACAATATTTTCTACAACTATTCTCACGTTCGCTTTCTTATACCAAGTTATAATGAAAAAATATATTAAAGCATCACCCCATACTTTTTGCTCAGTATATATTTACTCTTCAACAAAACTTATTGACAGCCGATTCTGTTCTCTATCGATACTATATATGCACAGACACACTCATACGCATGTGTGCGTGTGTGAATGTATGTAAGCGCCCGTGCGTTCATATACTGGCGGATTCTGCCTAAGTATGTGTAGATATTAACTCATGTGGGTATGTATGGGTTGTTACTAAAATACTTTTACCAATATTATTCTTTAAACAAATAAATCAATTCCAAGATTTATGGAAGTTATTACCGTTTTTACTTATATTTAATTTGTATTCCATCTGGAACATAGTAGTGCATAAAATAAAGCTGGTTCCTCTTTAGAATTACCAAATAGCGGTAGTATTATAATATACTTCCAAGTCTAGTTTTAATTGTTCATCAAGTCTAAAAGTAAAATTGAGAAAATTGATTCAGCAAGGAGTACGCTTAGATAGCTATTTAATAAGCACTACACATGTTTCGTATAACATAGATACACATATACACATGATTTAAATTAAGAAACGGTTTATTTGTATAATGGGATCCAGTTGTATCTCCTCAGCTGATATACAATCGCCGTCCCCGTTAGTAAACGTTTGACATCGAGCCTAACTCATACGGCTGGCTCGTTACATCCTGTGTATATTTGGATCTATGTTGTATCGAAACATGTTCTCGGTGACTATTTCTTCAGTTATATATATATATATATATATATATATATATATATATATATGATGAAAAGAATAAATGATGAATTTTTCCCTTATGAGGTTTTTTTCACGCTAGCTACTTGATAAATTCTTGTAAAAGAATTCGTCCTATTATTGAATTTATATATATATATATATATATATATATATATATATATATATATATATATATATATATATATATATATATATATATATATATATATATATATATATATGTATATAACTTTCTAAATACAAGGGTAAACATTATTAAATAATTTTTACTAATAGTTATAATGCGTAATAAAAGTTACAAGTCATGAATATTTTATAATATAATAGCGTATGAAATATACAGGGACAGAAAATCACTATGTGAGTTTCTTACATGCTAAAACATAGCAATCAAACGCAAAACCACGAGAATATCTTTTTACATTGAACGACGTTGTTTGTATGCGAGCAAAACATTTGGATGATTAAATATTACATTTAACTGAGAATTTATTCTCTCAAACTTGCTCTAATGCAAGAATATTTTTCTGTGTTTCTTTGGTTTTGACTGCCATTTTTAGTATTTAAGATATCCACAGCGGTTTTCTCTCCGTGTATATCCCATATACTATCACACACACACACACACAAACGCACACACACACATATATATATATATATATATATATATATATATATATATATATATATATATATGGGAGTGTAAGAGCAGTAGTCTACAAATATATGCAGCATCATTGGTATATACATACATATATACATACATACATACATACATACGCGCACGCACACACACACACACACAACCACACACACATATATATATATATATATATATACATACCGATATGCCGTTTACTAATTCATGCAGTGTTAGAGATGGTATTCTTCTTATATTGTGAATAACGATGAACATTTTCAGGGCCACAGAAAAATTTACTATAAAGGAAATCATCCATCGAGGTGGAAAGCACTTGCAAATCAGGTTATAATTTGTTACGATTTACTTTTACGTTGTTTTTTTTGTTTTTTTTTTTTTGTAACCATGTCTATAACATAATTGAAGGTCTTTCAGTTAATATTACAATATAGTAACAATTCTCTTCATACTGCCTTTAGAAATCTCATTTATCTCAGTTACCTTGCTGCAACAGCATGTATCGCATTGGAAATTGCAAATAGTCAAGAGTGAATTAAATAACGCATAAAAATGCTCAATACTCTTTGGTAAATTATGAGCTGGGTTTAATATTTCACAATGAAAATGGAATGGATCTCCAGAGATTACTAACCATCTTTTGAGCATGGCAGGAATTATGGAAATCAGTGGTCGTAAAATATAATGCAAATCTAAAATCCTTAAGCAAACCGATTTGACTCATTGAAATCGACCGTTTCGAGGAACATCTTTGGAAATACAGAATCATTAGCAATAAATCTGTTGAAACAATTATCATAAATTCACTGAATGCCAAAGAGGGTAAATATGAAACATATGGTTTACAAAGGCTCTGACTAGAAGCTAAAGCAGGAAATGTTCTGGTTTAGACAAATACATCTTCACATAGCGAAAACTACAGTTTTACGTTATATATCAAAATAATAAAGTCTGTTAAACATCAAAGCTAAGCAGTAAAGTGACTCGGAACAGAATCTTAGCTTCCTGTAAAAATATTGACGTAGTTGTAGTGTATGATTAAAGAGCTATTACATTAATAGGTACTGCAGCTATAATTCATAGAATTGTGATATACTCGGGAGACCTAATATAGCGAGAGCTCGTGAAAATCGTTCGTTGTAAGCTGATGAAATTCCAAAAACGTATTTCTGCAACTGGCTATATATTGGTTTAAAATTTCGGCACACGGCCAGCAGGTTTGGGAAAAGGGCTAAGACGATTACATCGAGCCCACGGCCAGCAGGTTTGGGAAAAGGGCTAAGACGATTACATCGAGCCCACCCCAATAATCAACTGTTAACTAATTTATTGGAAGGCAGAATTTGAACACATCACTTAAAGATAAACAAAATGCACTTTGCCCAGCGTGCTCATAATTATGCCAGCTCGCCGCATTCAGCTAGTCAAATATTAGCAGTTACAAGAATTATAGAACGTATTTCAGAAGTATGCGTCCAGCCATCAAATTAGTATGGGGTCATACAACCCTATACACAGTATGAGATGCATCAACTCCTATTTGCCTATTTAATATCAAGACAACTAGTTGATGCAAATACATTCGAAAATGCAATTAAATAAGTTGCGTCTAGAAAGGAACATCTTCACACAACTATTTTTTCATCTTACTGTTTTGCTAGTTTCTTCTTTATTTTAGTACATAGCAAAAAGAACTTGGAAATACCTTCGTATAATGACAGACTTTCTTATAACCTGGCAAAATTACATGTAGATTGTGATGATGAGTTGAACGTAGTAAGAAATGTAATTGTGTTAGCATTATAAAAACTAAATGGTTTAGATACAAATTGAAAGCCACATGACTTCTCATAAATGAACTAAATGCCGAAGTGGGTAAACATAAGGCATGTGGTTTACAAAGTCTCTGAATAGAAGCTAAAGCGGGAAATCTTCTGGCTGGTCAAATACATCTGGACGTAGAGCAAACTGCAGTTTTTCGTTATATATGAAAATAATAAAGTCTGTTGAAAATCAAATTCAAAGCTACTTCACTTCTATGAACATTCTTATCAACCTGCAGTTTCGTTTACATAACTCAAGTTCACATGGATCTTTTCCATCTGAGGCACAGATTTTTTAATTAATTTTTTTTAACTAAGCATTTTGAAACTTTGGACACTGACTGAATGTGTCACGTAAAACAAGGTTTACTCTTAATGTTTTTGACCAAATTTTGCATTTTAGAAGATATTTCGTGTTAACGTTGTCGTATTGGAATAATCTTAACCAATCGATGATGCGCATTCAGCTGAAGAAAGTTCCTGCTGCAGTTTGCGAAAAACAACTTCTGGGTCCATTGAAAAATGATGAATCCTCGACAACAGAAAACCATTCTTTAATAACCAGAAATATTTTTTTTGGCATCATATAAGAGAATGTGGCCATTTATCTCTCTCTCTATATCTCCCTCTATCTCTCCCCCTCTCTCTCTCCCTCTCGCTCTCCCTCTCTCCCTCTCTCTCCCCCCTCCCCCTCTCTCTCTGTATATATATATATACACACATTAATAATAGACAGAAGTTACAGAGTGACAATGGCCAATATCGTGTTTCATAAGTTTTCTCAGCTTCCGACTTACTCACTAACTTCTCCCGATGACATATATACATACATATGTGCAAAAAAATCTCATCATGCAATCGAACTAATGAAAGACCCTCTACCTGGCCGTTTGGCACGCTGAAAATAGCAGCGATCGTATACCCCTACCTAAATCACACGACCATTGTACGTAATGTCCTAGATTATCCCTACAAAGACGGTTTGTTGAAGGCAGGAATTACTTTCATGATTGGTTTGCAGTATCAGGGATGATTTGAGGCTAAATAACAACATTATTTCCTGAGACAGACCAACGAGGATGCCTATATGTGGCTGCATGATCTGCTAGGAAAAGTAGCCTAACTTTTTTATATACAGAATAGAAATACCTCTATCCTGTGATATACACGTACAGTCCTTTATGACCGGGAAGAAAGACGGAATGGCTACAGGTGCGACGTCTTTGATCATATCTATTCAATCATATCCAACTCGGGACTAAACAACAGGTGACAAAGGGAAAGAGAGGAGTCAACGTGAGAGCCTTTACCTGGTCGCTCGAGTTGCTAGAAAGAGCAACCAAATCTTTCTGACAAAACGAAAAATGAAATTTACGTCTTCAAGAAATATTAAATTAAGTAAGTCTATATTAGTTTATAATGTTGGCTTAGGAATTCATTATTTCTAGAAAAGAATATCACAAAATGGTCATGGCTGAAACGCCTTTCCTTACAGGTCCATTACAATCAGAGCTAACCTGTGGTTAAAACAACATTCTTCACTGAATGGTGAAGCAGCTAAAGTGACAGAAAAGTTGAAAGAATACAAAATAGCAAGTATCCATTTTCCAAATATTGGGATTCCCTTGACTTGCGTAATTTATTCAGATTTCCGTATGAAATAAATAGAAAATGTTATTGAAACTCGGTACTTATTATGGCTAATATCCAGTGTTGTACAACAGTAGTTTTATGATCTAATCAATCTAAGTCACAGATTTTTTAATTAATCTTTTTAACTAAACAGTTTGAGACTTTGGGTACAAGTTGAATGTGTCGAGGTTTTTCTATTCTCTGCATAAAAAAAAGTTGAACTACTTCTTGTTGCAAGAGGTACAACCACATACATGCCCCGTTGTTGGTCTATCTCAATAATAATTTTGTAAAACTAATGAGCCGTAAGCTGTTGTTCGCAAACAGCAGCAGCAACTTTCTTCAGGTCAATACACGTCATTGATTGGTTAAAATTACCCAAATACGACAACTTTAACACGAAATATCTTCTAAAATACAAACTTTTGAAAAAAAACGTTAAGGGTAAACCTTGTTCTACGTGATACATTTAACCAGTATACGAAATATCAAAGTGTTTAACCATAACAAATTATTTAAAAAACCTGTGCTTATGATGGAACAGATCCGTCGACATATCACAAAAGAAAGAAAAAGAAATAACATAGTAACCAAAATATGATATATCCTTTCTGCTCCGAGGTATAGCATTTGAGTTTAAATCTTGTTTATCTCTCATCCCTTCTCGGTCAAGCAGATACACAGTAAGATATTGGTTAAAATGTTTTAGCACATACATATTGAGAGATGTTCTAACAAAATGTAAATGAATGTAAAGTTATTTGCATAAGACTATATAAGTATGTTCTGAGTTGTTCCTATGAATTTTGTATCAGAAAATAAAGTATGGATATTGGTCATACTATGTACATTTTAATTTGAAGGTTCGTTTTTCACATTTTCTCATTAGAATATAATTGGTTACAAATTTCCCAAAAGTTCCCCAAGAGAGGAAAAGAAAATGGTAACCTCGCAGAATTTCGGTCTCAGGAGGCAAATCACTTGAAAAAACACATAGAATGGAATCATTTCCAAGCCTATTCTAACTGAACCAATCCTCCGCTTTTGCTGCTGCGTCTAATAAGTAAACATAACTCGTATTAATCGTATAACGTTTGTTTTGGGGATTATATATATATATATATATGATTCATTTCTGTAATTTTATTAGGTATCTTAATCATACGCTTCGAAGAGCGTAATTCATTATTGCAGATTTCTTGCCTCACTCTCTTCGCACACATATTTGCACTCACATGCGAAATTTACTAACCTTTTCTTGAACATGAACCTTCTTTAAATATGTTCCCCTCCATCTTAGATTTTACGTAGTTTTACTCCGAATAATTGAAAATGGAAATGAAAATAAAATTCCATCGATTATATTTATCCCAGCAGCAGGATTTTTGTTTTACTAATCCATATAATACTACTCAGTGAGTTTTCATTTTTCTGTCGTTTTGTTTGTATCTAATGTATCATCAAATGATATAGGAAACTGAAATCGTCTCAGATCAATTTAATGAAGCTGCTGTCTAACATCATTACATGCAGTCATCCTTTGAATCTTGTATGTATTGTAACAAGGCTGAATGATGCCAGACTAATTGCAATTAGAAAACATTACTTAATTCCAATTAAATGCCGCACGGAAGTGGGACATCTATATTTTATGTAAGCGTCATTTCCTAATCCGAAATGTATTTCCTTTCCTGCGAATGTTCCTTCGACAGTGGAATGATGTAATGCAAAGTTATAATTACGCTTTACTTACAAATGAAAATTCCTTAATTAATTATTACTGCATTACAACTGAAATTTTATCAATTGAATTGAGTAATATGCAGTCTCAAAATCCGTTTCTTTCCAATAGATCATCAACCGTAACTCATCAAACGCAGTATTAAAGAGAGTGACACAAGATTTGGGCGATATATATTGTGGTAGAAGTGATGAAGGTGGTCTCGGGGTTATAGCAGTGAAGGTGGATACTTCAGCATTGAGAGGTGATAATTGATGATAACTATGCTGAATGCCATTCAAAGTAATATAAAGGATTACGGTTCCTCAATACTAAGATGAATTGCAAGAATTGAATTAATATCCATTAGCATCAGATCTCATGTTAAGATGTTCGTTGATGCATCTGTGATCTCTGAACCATCTGAGATGAAATATGTTAGGATGTCAAGTATATATGTCAGTCAATTTGCTATCTTTGTCAATACCTAATAAAAAAAATCCTTACAAATATTAGCAAATGAGTGTCGGGTGAAGGATGACATCAAATATTGTTAATTTTATTGTTGATATTATTGTTATTCTTATAAATATATTACTGATTCTATAATAATAATAATAACAATTATTATTATTATTATTATTATTGCTGTTGTTGTTGTCACCGTTGTTGTTGTTGTTCTTATGGTTGTTGTTGTAATGGTGTGCACGACTGATTTATATTCGAAATCCATATCCTTTTTACCAGGACACATAACAGTTTCCTTAGATATAGAGGACATTTCTTATAATCCTTGCTATTCCCAATAGAGGAGATATTTGCGTTAATGCGACTCTCTTTGTTAACCAATGCCAGTTAGGGAACATGTACGCTTTATTGTTGATTGCACCCAGGGCACTTATAACAATGGAGATTAATTTGGTAGAAACCCTCCATAGTCTTTCCATAGTCTTCATTTTGCACTAAGCAAATCCTGATATTGTCATCGTTTGTCCTGTTCTTTGACCGCAACATTCACCTGCGGAGATATAAACACAACTATGATGATGCACTCTTTTTTCCCACTGTCCAGTACAAAATCTGGTCTTCTTGCACGAAATTCGGGAACAGTCGGTATAGTAAAATCCAATAAAACTTAATATCGCCTCTCTCTATTACATTTTCTGGTTGGTGTTGGTCCCATTTTCTTCTTACTTTAAATCTTCTTCGACGTAATATATCCCAGTGTACGTCCTTGGCCACACTGTTATCTTAGCGTCTAAATAACTTGTGTGGCAAAGGACAAGAGGAATTTATTATCATAACGGGTTTATCTTTCTCATTATATATTCTGAACGTTGCACATTTCGAGTATTTGTCTAATTTTGCATTAGCGATATTCGTCCGCAATGACTGGTTTTGAGTGGGAATGTTTCAGTCCTTCCATTTCTTTCTTATGGTTTTTATTCTTCAGTCATAACCAAGACTCTTCTGCAGCAACGCCATACCTTTGTCTAAGATGCTGACAGTGTGGTTCTTATCTCTAGATGTCTTTTTCTCTCACCGTTTTCTTTTTATTTCTTGTATTCCTTTGTCGTTTCCACAGTTACTTTCTCATCTTCTCTAGCAGTTGAAATCAGTGTTTCTGAGTTGCTTCTCGTATAGACTTGTAGATCGTGTTTGACCATCTCTACTCTGATTTCTATTGATATCAGTCCTCTCTCCACTTCTTCCATGGGAGGCATAACCTATCAATACTGTCTCTGGGATGAAGGGACATGTACCTGGACATTGTCTTTCTTCATTTCTCTAGTCCGGAAAGCAGCACTATATCGTATCAGAGAGACCGGCAATACGGTTACTGTGAATTTGCGTTTCAATCCACTGAGCTTTGTGCTTAGCAACTTTATACCTTTCCTGATATATTGATTTCTTCCTTCACCTTTCATTTCTCGGCAGAGGATTTTATCTTCCTCCACTACACCGAGGTAATTGTAACAGTCACCCTCAATCATTGTTCGCATTGATGTCTTATTTGGAAGGTTAATAGATTCTGCATTGATATTCTCTTCTCCATAGCATTTGCAACGAACACTTATTTTACAAACTTCATGCAAATGTCATCACTCAGAGCTGTAACAGCTTTCTCAGTACTGGTAAATAACTTAAAGTTGTCCATAGACAGGAGGAGGTTTATTTTCTAACAACTGCTAAGTTTGTAGCATAATGTGGCCTCTCTGAAGCTCTGTGTAAAAATAATAAGCGTAATTAAGAATAGAATTGGCGAGAGTATATTCTCTTGGAATATTTTCCTAATACTGACTCCATATATTACTAGTATATTGCTCTATTTTGGTATACTGCTTTCTAAAATCTGGGCAACTTTCTCAGTTACCCCTAAAAATGCCGTGGTATTCTAGGACCCAAAAGTACGCTACATATTTATTTGCATTTTCATAATCAATCTGTTCCGTTGATACCATTTTTCCTCTGCCTTTGACGTTTCGGAGGACTTGCTGATCTATATATATAATAGTTCGTTTTTCTCTTGGGAAGTTTTTCCATATACTTTCTGATCTAATAGCAGATCTCGCTCCTCGAGGTAAACACACACTCGCACACACACACACACACACGCACACGCACACACACACACACATACATACATATATATATATATATATATATATATATATATATATATATATATATATATATATATATATATATATATATATATATTCTTCGCAATAACACCTACTAGCAACTTCCACATCAGTGGAATGAGCAAGTTATTGATCAATGTTTACTTGCAATATCTTCTTTCTTTAGATCTTTCAATATCAACATTGTCCTATCTGTTGTCATCCATTAAGGAACATCTCTCCCAATACAACTGTTTCTGTGCGCATTCTGTCATGAAGCGCAGTGAAACGTTTAGCACAAAATCCCTGGACCTAATCTAGTCCAGGAGATTTCAAATTTGGCATCCCTTTCAAGTCATTTTTGAACTTTTTTCTTGTGATCCATTTGTTTCTCTGTTTTGGTAAATCTGCGTTCTTGGAATTTATCTTTTTAAAGCATTGTGCATCGCCATTGTGTGGCTTCGTGTCTCAAAATGTTTCTCTAGAATTCCTTTGAATTTCCATTCTTAGGTGATACGTTCACTGTAACATCATTATTTAGTTATTTATGAAATATACTTTGATCAATTGCAAACAACTTAATTTGTCTAAACTGCTCAATTCTGTTATTGCATTTGTTGATCATGGCAGTTTTCAATTTTATCCTTACTTCCAATTCTTCAATAAGTTTCCCCTTTTTTTTTTGGCGTTTCAGTAAGTACTTTTTCTGGATATTTTTACACACATGTTGCAATGGCGATGCATCTGGTGGAAGCTATGTTTTGCATATATATATATATATATATATATATATATATATATATATATATATATATATATATATATATATATATATATATATATATATATATATATATATATATATATATATACACACCATATAAGGAACATATCTCAGTTTTCTGAGATGGCTACATTAAGACATCGTTTTCTTTCGTTGTTTTTGCATAGTCTTGATTACTGCTTCCTGATGGGTTCAGATTTGATCTATCTTCCCCATGCTGTTGTTATACATCAATATAATAATAATGATACTACTACTACTACTACTACTACTACTACTACTACTACTAATAATAATAATAATAATAATAATAATAATAATAATAATAATAATAATAATAATAATAATAATAATAATAATAATAATAATAATAATAATAATAATAATAATAATAATAATAATAATAATAATAATAATAATAATAATAATAATAATAATAATAATAATAAGTAATAAATATAATAATAAAATATAATAATAAAGAAAATAATTAAAAAAATAATAAAAAAATATTCAGACAAATACATAACAAAGACACCAGGACTTACAGATATATATCACACAGAAAATTGCACTACTGGGCACTGCACACATTCTACGCAAAACACTTTCAATACAGTAAACATAAGAGCACCACAGCAAACCACAGCACATACCCAAGGCGCACAGAGCTGCGCTCGGTAGTGAAGTGAAAGCACGTTATAAAAATAAAGCTACTGAATAATAATAATAATAATAATAATATTAATAATAATAATAATAATAATAATAATAATAATAATAATAATAATAATAATAATAATAATAATAATAATAATAATAATAGTAAAAAATATTATTATTGTTGTTGTCATTCTTGTTGTTTTTTTGTTGTTATCATTCTTACTATTGAGTTAAATGAGAGAGCAGCGCACGCTACATTACGATTATCACCATGATCATCATCATTATCTATTTGAATATTAGTTTTATACTGATAAACATATTAATATCCTTGTTTCATTTATTTTACAGAAAGAGTGAACGGGAACTATTGACAAATAGTTTAAATATTATGTAATATTGTAACGACGATGAAAATCTCAAACGAAAGTTTAAGGACATGCAATGTCACACACATCGACTAAATGTCACTGTTAATATTAGAATTAATTTCAGAGACGTGTCCTGCATGAAACCTTAAAACTCACCTCTCACAATGAATCGAGGTCTTTTCAGCTAGAAATTCTATTTGCACTGAATTTGCTGAGCAACCTTTCATACGTTTCCCTTGCATAATATTAAAACTACATTTGGAAATCCCATTTTGTACAGAAATTTATATAATTTATGTCATTGCATATGAAAATTCTCTAGATGACCTAGTAGGCTTTGTGGAAGGTTAATTTGGAACAAAATATGTTGTTTACAAGTAAAGACTCGGTAATAGATTTAAATCTTCACAACTTTTCACGAATATACAGACAGAGAGAAAACATGTCACACCTGTTGAAAACATTTTGTATACATAATTTTATTCTTTAATTTCTTTCAGTCATTTGACTGCAGCCAGGCTGGAGCACCACCTTTAGTCGAGCAATTCGGTCCCAGGGCATATTCTTTGTAAGTCTAGTACTTATTTTATCGGCTCTATTGCTGAACCGCTAATTTATGGGGACAAACCTTTCCCCTGGCTGACATCGGTGGCGTAGAAACTGAGGAAGTGCACTCTGGTATACATGGCTTGCTGCTAGTCATTTACAAACAATCCTGACCGGACTTTTGTCTAGGACGGCAACATTCTAGGTGCAATCCCATGGTCATTCATGACCGAAGGGGTCTTTTATGCATATGTATACATATATACATACACACACACACACACACACACACACACACATACACACACACACACACACACACACACACATATATATATATATATATATATATATATATATATATATATAACATATATGTAAATATATCATATATATACGTATATATATGTATATATACATCTCTCTCTCTCTCTCTCTCTCTCTCTCTCTCTGTATATGTATATATATATATATATATATATATGTATATATATATATATATATATAGATTCGTGTATATATATTGTGTAATAACATTAGAATGAAATACTCTGTAAATATTCCGAGTTGTGTGTATTGCTGTATTTACTAGAAAGAAAACTCATATTTCAAAATTATACCAATTTCCGACTTAGCTATCTCTAAACAAAAGTAGCAAACACCGATTTATAAACACTTTATATACCGCAACATGAATTAGAAAAAAGAAATAAATGTCAGCATTCTCACAATATTAAAGATTGTCAAAATATAATAATGGTGCAACATGAGCAGCAGTCACATTTTACCATATCACTTACTACAAATTTCATACTTGACGACCTAATACCTCGTCGCTAGGTTTGCAGAGATGAAGAAACTTTATGAGAAGGAATGAGTTGTTGTATTTGTCTTAGTAAAATCCACAATTGATAACAGATATAAGGACAGTATTTATGTGACAAGTTACTAGTACAAAGTACATGGTGTAATCAAGATTCTGTTCATTGCACCCTGTTGTTTTGGAGAGTAGAAAACTGGTTTATACAGCTCTATATATTATACAAGGATATGTAATAGGCTACTGATATTGTAAGCATACATAAAAACAAAACGACAATTAAGCATGAACACTGGATAGTTTTGTGCAGGAAATACACTATATCTCATTAGAAGCGCAAGTATCTTCCGTGGGTTATTTGGCAGGGAGTTAAATCTTGTTAATTTAAACGCGTATGTAGTATGTTCATTGGCATACAAAAAAACACAAATAGAGGAAAGCTTTTCACACAGAATCTCAAGATTGGCATCTGGAATTTATTCTAGTGATTGATAATTCTCGGTGAAATTTCCGATGACGTTATTCATGCTATGTATAAATTCTATGCCATAGTAACCGATGTTCTATTCAGCATTTACAACATAATACTTTCTTTACAGTCTTAAATTTGATTCGACAGCACTTTATTTTATAGGGAACGTATAAATAGAATTTTTGGGCCGTCAAAATTTCAAAAGATAAAGAATCTAAATTTAAGACGTCGGCGTTCTCTTTAGATATCTATCGTGAATCTCAAAATATGTGTATTAATATGACTGCATCAGTTGAACACCTGTATGAGAGCTGTTTTAGCGAAAATACTACATCCTGTGTCGATTCCCTCGCACATATATTTACACACACAGTCACACATACTAACTCACACACCCAAACACACACACACTTACACTCACACACATACACACACACACACTCACGTACACACGCACACTTGCAGACTAGCAATGCATTCCGGCGTTGCCCGAGTGTTAAGACCTATAGCTATATTGTATTATTTGTTCCTTTCTGATGGACAGAATCAGCACGGATGATCTATAGTGAACTGTATTACTAGGGTAATGGAATTCATTGTTTGTTCAAAAGTGAAGTGGGGCCACTGAACATTTTGCATGGGTTTGCAGGAAAGTGTCCCTAATATAAATTTAACAGTGGACGTAAGTGGATATAGATTAGTTTAATGAAGATGTGTGTTATGTAAGGTTACCTTGAAGCGCGACCGTTAGTTCATACATGTTCGGAGATGTACTCTCATATGCCTGAGACACAAAATTCTGTGGCTTTCATATTCCACCATTCTGGGCGGGACGTCTTTCCTTCACTAAAAGTTGGGTGGACTGGAACAATGTGAAATGAGATAAAGGGGTCTTTTACTCAAGAACAAAATGCATCACCCGGTGTAGGAATCGAATTCACAACACTGTGATCATGATTGAATCACCATTATATACTGGGCCACAAATCTTCACATTGAGGTAGGTGATCGATCACATATACAGACACACACACACACACACACACACACACACATATATATATATATATATATATATATATATATATATATATATATATATATATATATATATATATATATATATATATATATATATATATATATATATATATATATGTATGTATATATATATATATATATATATATATATATATATATATATGTGTATATATATATATATATATATATATATATATATATATATATATATATATATATATATAGATAGATAGATAGATAGATAGATAGATAGATAGATAGATAGATAGATAGATCGATAGATAGATAGATATAGGTATCAAAATTTATAGCAACGTTAAAGGAGAGTCAGTAACGTCTCCAATCAACTTTAGATCAAAATAACTTTTTTATTTTCAAAGCAAAATATATTTATCTTAGCTTCAATGATATAGAGAAGCATGTGGAACGACATAGTTCTGGTCTGATGCAACAAAAGTTTGTATGAAATAAGTTGTGAGGTAAAATATCATGAAAATAATATAAGGCAAGAAATTGGATTTAAGTATATTTAACATTTTTATTTTAAAAACAAACTATATTTTAATTACGCTTAAATGATAGAGGTCAATTCTAGGAAGTTCATGGAATCAATGTCATGCAATGAAGTTTTAAAAGACAAAAGTTACGAGTATTTGTTTCTCAAATTTGAGAGTGATAATATATTTGTATACATTTTCATTAATATAGTCCTATAAGGGGACTTTTAATATATATCACCGGCATCATGGTTGTAAGTGGAAAATTATCAAAGAAACAGCTAATTTGCAATTATTTTCATTACGTCATTTGTAATAGAAATTTATTAAATGAATTAGTTAATTTTCAATGAGGTAACATCTTAAATTATTAATTGACACATTATTAATTAGTATAATAACATATCCTGGAAAAACATGGATCATAGGGGAAAATGCGAGCAAGAGAAACAATATTCTTCAGATCATAAACCTGGAGAAGTACAGTAGAGGTTATTACAATTTAAAAAGTTCAGGACAAGTTATAGCATCTCGTATAGTACAAGAGAATAAAGGATGCGTTGAGAATAGGTAAAACAACAAAAAAACCTGTAAGAAGGTCATTAAAGCTTATCATCTTTTAATAATTGGTCGCGTTTATCAAATGTTCTCATTTAATTCATGATATGGAATACACGAACGCTTTACAATTCAGCTACAAGATGTTCCTCAGCAACCATATGTGAGTATCACAGAACTGTATACAGGTAGCACATCCATGCATTGTGTTATTAAATGGAAGATCAAGAGAAATAATGTTCTTACGATTATAAATCTGGAAAATCACAGGACAAGTTATTACACTTGGAAAAGTACAGGACAACTTATGATATCTGGTAAAGTACAGCAATGAAAATTATTACTTAAAAGTTTGCAGCTAAGTTTCACATTTTAATATTAAAACTTACCTGATTTTAATTTACAAAGTAACATTATAATTAAAAAGGTACTATCATTTTGTTAAAGTATTGACGCACTAGAATACTTTAAACACGAATGCCAGCAGTACAATTATAGCTAAAGTGTTATGCAAAATAGAATAGTATATATGGTAGGCAAATTATTTATGTAAGAAATAGGCATTGGGTCAAATTCTACAGTAAATTTATTGTTATAGGTAGATTTTACTGTAGTATATAACTAATTTTTACATTATTAGATTTATTGTAATAGCTAATTTATAATTATTATATTACTAATTAATCAATAACATTTTTAAAGTACAAAAAATATTTTTTAGTTATTTATGATTTTTAATAGAAGTAACAATTAATAAAAAAATAGAAGTCATGACTTGTAATAAAATGTCTACTTTTAATAAGAGCTAACATTTTCTGAATTTAAATATTCTATTTGAAATTTTATCTTTAGCTGTAATATCCTAAGTAAAAAAAAAAAAATCATATTCTGCACTTTACGAGATGTAATAAATTGTCCTGAAATTTTCCAAGTATAATTACCTGTACCATACTTTTCTAGGTTTATAATCTTAAGAATATTATTCTTCGTTTTCGTAATTTCCCATGTAATATAAGAAATGGAGGTAGAAATAGTACAGAGGTAAGTCTAAGACATTTCAATTTAATAAACTACTATTAAAACTTTGTAAAGAAGATATTACCGGTTTCGATGTATATTATCTCATCGAATATTAGGGAAAACAATTCTAATCTTAAATAAAAATAGTTTATCTTCTGTCTGGGGGGTCAAGAAGATGTCTGAAGGTTTTTTAGTTGATGTCTTCTTCAAATATTATTTGGTTTATTGTTCAAAGTGTTGGAAGTGAGATAAGGTGTGTCTCTTGTCTGAGAGAAATATTTGTGTGTTCCTGTCAAAGGGGTGACTAAAAAGCATTGCTTTAATGGTTTTTAAGTCCACGTGTGTCTGCGCATTGCATCTGTATGCGCATTGCGTGCGTATGTGTATTGTGAGGAATTTCCTTTCAATATGTTTTGAAAAATGAACAGCTTTGAGTTGATGGGCGTGTATGTTGAATTTGGATTTATCTTTCGGTTAAATGTATTCTTTTGCTTGTCTGCACTTGTGTGTATGGTGGTTGACAACAGCTGTGTGTATGAGTGTGTATGTGTGTTTTTGTGAGTGTATGTTTAACTGTACTTACTGCGTGTGTGAGTGTGCTCCTCTACGATGATTTCCCTTGTGTGTATGTGTGCGTACATTGTTGTGTGTTTGTGTGTGTGTGTGCCTTTGTGTTTGCATGTGTCTGTGTGCGTGTGTGTATGTGCGTGTGTGTATGTGCGTGTATGTCCTGGCATATATGAATAATGGAAAAATATTAAGGAGATGATGCGAAGTAATTTTCAAAATGATGATAATATGTACAAAATTGTTTTAAGTGTATGTTCTTATGTATTGGTTGTGGTTGAGTCTATATTTAATTGTTCTTTATACTTGCTGATAAATTGTCTTTATTCAGTCTTTGTTATCCCCAGAAGGAATCTGAGCAACTGTAGACGGGAACTATTTCAAAAGTTGGTAAGACCCTTCCTGCACAGGTTGCAATATGACTGTTAAAAGGAATTTCCCTCGTGGCTTTGTCTCGGATGTGTTGGTGAGCAGTCATCATCCTGTTGCGTAAAGATCGGCTCGTCTCACCTATGTGATTATGTTTGCATGTGATTACGGAGATCAGATTTTCCATGATGCAGGTGAGTTTGAACTTGTGCTTGAAATTTGGCCATCTTTGAATTTAAATTCTGGCCCCTCAATTAGGTAACGGCAAGTGCTGCAGTTCGTTCCTGCATTTTGTGACCGTGGGTTGCGGGTTTCTATGTGCAAGACTTAGTGTTTTGGGCTGCCTTTTGCTTTCGACAATTTGTTGTTTTTCTAAGATTTTTCTCATTTCTTCATCTGCAATTAAGACTGGGAGGTTTTTGTTGGTGTGATCAAGTATTTCGATGTTCCTGGAATTGAAAGTTGACACGGGTGGTAAGCCATTTTTCCTTTTTTTTTGTTTTCCTAAGTTCATTCATATCCATTTCATTCGTCTTGTTTATTCCGCTAGTGACTATTTGGTTCGTGTGTGGATGGTTCTGATACTATTGTACAAATTCGCTTTGCCAGTTTGAAAGGAATGCTGAGTTTGGTGTGTGTTCGGCTGACATAATGTGAAAAGAAGGTACTGTGTGGAGTCGGCGGATTTGTAGAATATGTCCGTTTCTATTTTCCCATCTTGGGTTTTGATTAGGCTATCCAGAAAGGCACCTTCTTTCTGGTTACACTCCATTGTGAATTGGATGCTATTGCTGAGGTTGTTTATCATGTTTTTGAATTCAGTTAACTTGTCAATATTTTCCTGCGATAAGGCGGCGAGCAGGCAGAAACGTTAGCACCCCGAGGTCGACTTTATCTCTCATTATTCCGGGGTAGATAAAGTAAGTACCAGCTGCGTACTTGGATCAATTTAATCGAGTGGCCCCTCCTCGGAAATGAGGAAGGGCCTACTGTAGAAAAGTATATTTTCCTCCCATAAAATAAGGCGAAAATCCAGGTATCTCTTCCAATTGCTTCTGAGTTGTGTATGGAATATATCACCAAATATTAGAAGAGTGCCGATGTAGATTCTTTGTTCGTGGAATACTATGACTAAATTGGCATATGTGGGGGCTACGTTTGTAGCCATCACCCTCCTTGATGTGTGACGGTAATCCCAACAGTTGAAGGTAAAAGTGATGTTGTCTTATAAATCTGAGACCATCAATTATAAATTCCTTTTCTTTGTGTGTTGGAAGTTCAAATTGAGGAGTGTCTAACCAGTATTGGATTGCGGTTATTCCAAAATCATAGGGAATATTTGTGTATCGGTTGTCAACGTCACATGAAGTAGAATTTTATGCTCATTTACCGCTTCTGGCGCATGATTTAGCAATCCTAGGTCATTACGTATGCAGCTCTGTGTATGTATTAGTAAGGGTTTTGAGAGGATGTCCAAGAGGTTCTCATGTAACTTGTCTTGAGAGGTGTAATATACAAAGAATTAGACAGAGAAATGTAAATAGAGAAGGGATGAAATACTACAAAGAATTATTTTAATAATGGTATTATTTATGGTTAAATGGATTAGGATATAATTTCCGTTTTTTTAAGGAAAAATATTAAGTATTTAAGTAATATTAGTTATATATAAAACATATATATATATATTTTACTCGCATAGGTGATGAGAGAAATTAAAAACAGGTGCTAATGTTATTTCACTAGGTCAAAATTTTAGTAGCAAATAATCTCCCTTTTTTCATATGGTTAACCATGTCTGATGTTTTAAATAATAATTCAAAAATATCATGTTTTACTAGAGAAATGTGTCTATAATTTTTAGGGATAATAAAGATATAAATACGGACATGTAGGTTTAAGTTTTATATTTATATATATATTGCAATATATTAAAAGTATTAACAGTCATTAATGCTCGATTATGAGATTTTATAAAATAAAAGATAAAATGTTCAGTTTACGGCACTTATGTAAAAATAGGGATTGTATTAAATATATATATATTCAGGTTTTGTTTAATGGTAATTACATGTACATTCTATTTAACAATGAGATTGATATAGATTGATGGTAAGGTTTAAGGTCAATTATTAAATGGAATAAATACAAGATGAAGAGATCAATAGATTAAATTTATACTTACATATGAGTATTAAATATAATATATATAATATAATATTTTAATAACGAAATATACTATTATCAGTTATTTAAAATGTGGGTTAAATGGGTATACTAAATATAAGAAAAATTAAGTGGTGGAGTATACAATATGCAGCTGAGAACTAATATAGAATTTATTATTTCAATGTATACACAAAAACGCACATATATGTGTATACACATACACACATACATACATACATACATATATATCTATGTATGTATGTATGTATGTATCTATATATCTACCTATCTATCTCTATCTCTCTCTCTCTCTCTCTCTCTCTCTCTCTCTCTCTCTCTCTCTCTATATATATATATATATATATATATATATATATATATATATATATATATATATATATATATATATATATATATATACATATATATATATATATATATATATATATATATATATATATATATATATATATATATATATATATATATATATATATATATATACTAATAATAATAATAATAATAATAATAATAATAATAATAATAATAATAAGATGTTTCAATACCAGCAGATGACAACGTTTCTCTAAAAGAAATGGAAACACTTTCAAAATACAAAGACCTGGAAATAGAGATAACTCGAATGTGGAATCTAAAAACAGAAACAATTCCTATCATAGTAGGTGCCTTAGGTATAATAAAAAAATATTCAGACAAATACATAACAAAAACACCAGGACTTACAAATATATATAACATACAGAAAATTGCACTACTGGGTACTGCACACATTCTACGCAAAACACTTTCAATACAGTAAACATAAGAGCACCACAGCAAACCACAGCACATACCCAAGGCGCACAGAGCTGCGCTCGGTAGTGAAGTGAAAGTACGTTATAAAAATAAAAGTACTGAATAATAATAATAATAATAATAATAATAATAATAAAATAGTGATAATAATCTCTCTCCATATATATATAAAAAATTAATATGGTATTGCAATTATATGCAATGCATACAATATATTGAAATAATGTTGGAAACAAAATATATGATTATATAAATTTAGAAAAGTGTATTTATGTGCATGCAAATATTGGTAAACTTTATGCGATTTATTCTGTAAGAGATTGTTCTGAGAGAATAGGATATGGTATGTTTCATCTAGGCAGAGCCTACGTATCTTCGCACGTGATTTATAGTAACGAACATTATTTATAACTTTCCATCTAATTTTATAGGCTTTATTGCTCTCGTTAAGTTTCCAGATAAATTTCATAAGGCCTGTGCTGTTACGTTTATTCATATTTCAGAATGAGGCATCATGGTTCGCTATACATTCAATTACCATTAATAATACCATTTGCATATATTTCTGGGATACTATTTCTTATTAGGCGCATAATTATAACCACTATTTTTATTCCCACAATCCTGAATTAACCCTTAATATTAATTTAATACATTTTTTCTCATTTTGATTTGTACTTCGATTGTTATGCTTCATCGAATACTTGTCTCATCATAATACAATAATACATAATAGCACACCCATTGTTAACCCCACGTTACTTATACTCTATGTATCTCACATATATCCAAACTTTACGTAAATTTACAACGTCATCCTAAACTATATCATCTATTTACTATTAACTCTATGCAATACTGTCATCGTCTTAGTAAATTCAATATTTTTTACTCTATATATACACATATAGAAATGATAAATTATTGCATAATAGTTTTCAGCTGCATATTCTATACATCGCTACTTAATTTTTTTTATATTTAGGACACCCAAATAACTCATATAACCCACATTTAAAATAATTGACAATAATATGCTTATCTATTAAAACAGTCATTATATAATCAATACTTGATACCAATATATAAGCATAATTTTAATCTATTGATATCTCATCTTGTAATTGTATCATTCAATAATTTACCTTAAATCTTACTATTTATTAACCTATAATACCAATCTCATTGTTAAATAGAATGTACATATAATTACCATTAAACCAACCCCATATATATATATATATATATATATATATATATATATATATATATATATATATATATATATATATATATATATATATATATTTCATACAACCCCTATATTTACATAAATGTTTTAAATTGAACATATCTTTTATTTTATAAAATCTCATAACCCAGTATCAATGACTCTTTTACTCTTTTACTCTTTTACTTGTTTCAGTCATTTGACTGTGGCCATGCTGGAGCACCGCCTTTTAGTCGAGCAAATCGACCCCAGGACTTATTCTTTAGAAGCCTAGTACTTATTCTATCGATCTCTTTTGCCGAACCGCTAAGTTACGGGGACATAAACACACCAGCATCGGTTGTCAAGCGATGTTGGGGGGACAAACACACACATACATACAAACATACACACACACATACATATATATATATATACATATATACGACGGGTTTCTTTCAGTTTCCGTCTACCAAATCCACTCACAAGGCTTTGGTCGGCCCGAGGCTATAGTAGAAGACACTTGCCCAAGATGCCGCGCAGTGTGACTGAACCCGGGACCATTTGGTTGGTAAGCTAGCTACTTACCACACAGCCACTCCTAATATATCATAACGTATATCAAAATGAATTTTAAAACTATACGTGCGTATTTGTGTCCATATTCTCCCTAACACATTTAGACATATTTCTGTAGTAAAACAAATATTTTGGAATTATTATGAAAAAGTAATCTGACACGGTTAACCATATCAAAAAATGGTGATTCTTAGTTACTCACATTTTGACCTGGGGAAATAATAATTTAACAAGGTTTTTTTTAAATTTCTCTCGCATCTCTTATGTGAGAAAAATATGTTTCTTTCTTATACACTTAATATTTTTCACATACCTATTTTTTTTTAGAGCACCGAACATTATATCCTAACCTGTTTAAACCTAAATAATACCAATATTATAATATTTCTCTGTAGTATTTCTAAAACACGTTATGGTAGTATAATATAAACAAACTTCTTTATTAACATTTCTTAATCTAATTTTTTTGTATATTAAACCCCTCATGATAAGATGTATTTGTCTTTCTTCCATCTTCTTCCCATAAACTTTCATGAATATAAATATATTTTTCTGTAGTACCTCTAAGAACATTATCGTAGTAAAATCTCAACAAACTTTTCATCCCTTATTTATTAGCATTTCTTAATCTAGTTATTTGTATATTATTCCCCTCGTGATAGGCAACACTTGTCTTTCTCCCATCTTCTTCCCATAAACTTTTATAAATATTTTATAGATAACATTTTAAGTATAATTATAAATATATTTTTTCAAATGCATTTGATGTTTTAGCATCATTTCCACGTTTAATATTAGCTAAATTTAAAAGATCAATTCCTAATCCCATGAACGCCGCGTCGTAATAAGTTGTTTATTACATTTGGAGATTACTAAACAAAACCCTGAAATAAGTTATTTCGAATTTGAAGATGGGGAAAATAAATTTATTTTTCCTTGAAGATACTCGGCAATATATGGTTTATTACATCTATAAAAGTTCGAGTGCTGACGATTCATATAAACTGTCGGATTGAAATATGTGTACTATTTTTTCGGATAATGTTTGGTTGTTTTGTTGATCCGGTTTCTTTGATTCTTATTCTTATATATTTTTCTTTTTTTGCATTACTTTTCCATCGTGGTACAAATAAAAGGAACGAAGCATCTATTTTATTGTTTCTTCTACATTTTCTTTTATTAAATTTATAATTTATGAGATTGTTTATACATATATATTGAAGAACTTTCAATATATCTGATAAATCCAGTTGGTATCTGAATTATTAACAATCCCTTACGAGGAAATAGTATCCTCACACACACACACACACACGCACGCACACCCACACATACGCACACACACACACACACGCACACACACACACGCAGACACACAAACACACAAACACACAGTCACATATATACATACATATATATTAATGTAAATAACATTGCGCAATATGTTACCAAAAAGGAAATCTATAAATGTCACTTAGTGCAACTGATGGTTTCAGAACACCAACATTAGTAGAAATAACAGCTAGATGGTCTCATGCTGTAGTGAAAGAATATACTTGGTTAAATATATGCTGAGGGGCATATAACCGAAACTAATCAGTGTTTCGGTTATTAGAATATTTCTAAGCATATATCTATATAATTGTGTTCCCTAACTACAGCATGAGAACATTTATGATCTTCTTTCTAGCAATGTAGGCCTTCTAACAGCAGCCTTAGTCACATTTAGTGATATTTATATATATATATAACGTGTAAGTATGAGAGAGAGAAAGAGAGAGAGAGAGAGCAAGGTATATATATGCATATATACGCATCTATTTGTATATTTATATATATATATATATATATATATATATATATATATATATATATATATATATATATATATATATATATACAAATAGGTGTTCACTATAATGATGTCATCTTCAAAGTGTTATCCATTAATTAATATTTTGTGTTTTTATTACAAGCACTATTATATATATTAGAGGACATTTAAGAGATAAACATTAGCAATATGTCCTAATATGTATAGTTCAAGACTTCGTAGTTTATGATTACGATCTGTTATGCATAATCTATATCGGAGGAGGTAAGCCATCGTATTACGCATAGCAAGTCAATATAAAATCTTTATACCAGCACAACAGTAGTTATGCTCTTATACATGTAGTTATGGTACATATCAGGCATAAGATATATGCATGTGTATGTATGTGTACCAATGTGTACATATGTATGTGTGTAAATTTGTATACATCGACATCATAATCTTTAAAATTCAGGCTAAGTTATAATACGTTTACTATTTCCTACGTTTGTCTAGATGGGGTGTACCCGTGATATCCGCCCTTGTTTTAATACCAGTGAGGTTGATAACATCCACATTGTACGTGTTCATAGTGTAAATGTGTTTTATAAGGCCAAGCAAACTGACAAAAAGCAATTTATTTCAAACGGTGCGTATATAAAATATTATGCTTTCTCGTGTCAGTTGATAGTGTCTCGTTTCTCGGTTGTGACCGAATTGTCTTCTAGTTATGTTTTATTGATCGAGCTTTCATATTTGAAATGAACCAGGTGTAAAGTAAAATAAACATCGATGATGTTTAAATATGTCTGCCGTCTTTTAATTTTAGTTATCCCTAGTTTAACCTAGATCAAATAGATGTAAACGTTCTCTTCCTTTGGCATCCAATTGCAACAATATAAACCTAGTAGATATTTTCATTAGTCCGATAGAAATAGAAAGGCCTCCCGTGTTTTTGTATGTACGTTTAACCTATTGAATTCGCGAAATTTACCAAACCCAGTACATTTTAAAAACGCCAATGTCTTTCTCTCTTCCTCCATATGCTATATCGTGCTTCTGTTAATTAATTCGCTTTCTGAACACTTGCTCTCTTAATCAAATTATGACAGACAACGGATAAATTTTAGAAGGCCAATAAATGTCCCTCATATGGAGACATGTGGATTAATGTACTTGACTACTTTTAGCAGCGGAGTTAATCATCTGAAATAATACATCATGGTTTATTTGGAATAAATGGCAATCGCTCCAATGGGTTGAATATGGGAGATTAATCCACTTTTCCATAATTATCTCACGCTTCCTCACAAAGAAGATGTACTTTCAAGATTCTTATCAGAAAAGAGACGATTAGAAACATGGATAAAATTTACTTCAAACCTTTCATCCTTTTAAATCCTGGGCATCGTAATGTACGTATGTATGTGTGTAAGTATGTATGTATGTATGTATAAATGTGTGTATGTATCTATGTATATATATATATATATATATATATATATATATATATATATATATATATATATATAATCTACCACCTCCTACATTTCGTTTATCTCCCTTATACTGGAAGAAATCGTTAATTACCTCCCCCTATCTAGAACTCTTTTTTTTACACACGGGAGCGAACACGTGTTACGATAAAGTAGAGACATTTGAAAAGACAACATAATATTTTTTTTATTATTAAACAGTGTGTGTGCATTGGATCATGTAGTGTGAATGTGTGTGTATATATGCATATATGTATATATGTATATATATATATATATATATATATATATATATATATATATATATATATATATATATATATATATATATATATATATATATATATATATATATATATATATATATATATATATATATATATATATATATATATATTGAATATATGGAATATTGAGTGTTCAATATACAGGATTAAATATATAAATATATAAAGGCGAGGTGTAGAAAATACGTATTCACCTTTATATACTTATACATTTAATCCTTTATATTGAACACTCAATATTTCATATATTCAATAAGACGTATTCCATATATTCAATAAGACATTCAATACTTCATTTCATTGTACCTTCCATCTTTTTTTATATTATATATTCCATATTCTATATCCCACATAAATTTTACAAGAATATAAATAAAAAAAAACATAAGAAACAGACAGAGTTGGAACTCTTTTAAATAAAATAATATATTCCACTATACACGATCATACAAAACCCTTTATTTGTAATTATTTTTACTCACACACACACACACACACACCCACACACACACACACACATATATATATATGTGTGTGTGTGTGTGTGTGTGTGTGTGTGTGTTTATGTGTGTATGTACGTATTGAACGTGTACGTGTGAGTGTATAAGTATTTATATGTATATGTGTGTGCGTGAATGTATAGCCTGATATCCTTGAAGATATAGCGTGTTTTCTCGTTTAACCTGTTCTATATTTGAGAGATGAGGAATTATATACATTATTTACATTTGACCGACATTTGTCCTCATCTTGTTCGTTGTCAACACAACGTTTCGGCAGATTTACCCTCCAGCCTTCAAAAGGTATCTTGGGGAAATTGAGAACCTGGTTTCTCATTCCTAAGAAATTTTTCGGTGTTGTTATAATAATAATAATAATAATAAATATTATTATTACTATTATTATTCAGGTCACTCGGGATTTTGGTGTTAGTAGCCTTCGATCTTAACCTCTACGCCATATGACTGTGGGCAATTATGGAATGAATTTTAGGGCTTATAAATCTAATATTTTCTTATACTTCTTTAATACCAGTTCCCATCTGCTTTTCATATCTGCACTCGGTCTGCTTAGGAGGTTGCTGTGTCCTAATATGTGCTGTTTCCTTTAGTTTTCGTATTTTTAGTGGTGTTTTCTCTCTATTATTTTAACTTCATCCAACAGGAGGAGGTGGTCTCCATTTTTCCATACATCATCAGCTATACCCAATTTATCAATACCTCCCGTGTCACAGCTTTGCGTTGTTCTTCTACACTTATTTTGAAGGGGCTGGATGTTTCGCCTTTGTATAACCTACCACAGCTGCATGGGATGTAATAGACGCAGTTTTTGGTTATATTCTCTTTTCTATTGGTGGTTTTACTCTGGGAAAATACTTGCGAAGTGTTGTATTACTCTTGAATACTGTCCTGATATCATATGAGCCGCATATCTTTTCTATCTTTTCGGAGACGCCTTTCACGTAGGCTAGACAGATTGTAGACAGTTTATTGATTGCTGCCTAGGGCTAAATAGTAGTTTAGTGCTCTTCTCTTTCATGGTACTGTCAAATTAAGTTGACAGCGTACCACGACTTTATCGTGTTACTACTGTATAAATTTCTCCGACAGATTTAGAAATGTATTATTTCTATTTTCGAAATCAGTAATGTATTTCACTTGAATTAATATATGTTTGCAGAGGCAGAACTGCATCGACAGCTACCAAGGATGCACGGATCTGTTTAAATTCTGAATTTTATTGCAATTTCTCATTTATTGTAATTTATTAAATTGTACATAATAGTTAAAATCAATTTGTAAATAAAATCGATCTCATTCCTTTTGTGTAATTGTCTGTCCTGTGCTGTCCTTATCTATGTTTGATCCGTAGTGATCATGATAAAGATTTTAGCTACCAATGCCATGCCCTTTTGTTGCTGTTTGGAGAATTCTAACCGATTTTTGTGCGAAGCCGCCATTGCTGGGTGGTAGTGAATAATTGAAAAATGAAAAGTTATGGAGAGGCTATCGGAAGTCAAGTTCCCCTTGACCCACGTGTGCTTTAGCTGGAGATGATACAGTAGAATGAGGTGCTGATAACCAAATATTAAAGTATGATAAAGAATGAAGGGTCAAATTTAAAAATGACCCTGCCACAGGAGGATAAAAGGAAAATGGAAAACAAGACGGTCATATTCAGAACACCTTTGAATGTAAATAGGAGAATTGAACACACGCCGCAGGAAGAGTTATAAGAAATCTTGAAGGAACAAATAGGAGACAGGATAACGTTCTTTACAAGAGGAATGAGATATGCGTCGACAGTAGTAATCTTTGTATCAGAACTGGCGGCGAAAAAGACAAGAAGCTGAGATAGGGAGAAAAATGGACGTTGATGCCAAACTGTTTGGGCAAAAGAATCGTTAGGATTAAAGTGGGAGGAACCCCACCGTCGATAGACCGACCCAGAGTGGATACTAGCTGCAATTTTTAATTCAGAGCTGAGTAAGAAAAGCGAAGACCCGAGGTTGGCATGATAAGCTGAATACAAATGAAATGTTGGGGCTATGGACTCGAGATAATCTGTGCAGTGAACCCGAAATATTACGACGAAACGCTTGAAACTCTGGAACTACCAAATAACGATAAACTGGAGATAATGTTGGAAGGGAGACCCCCAAAGTGTTACGGATGTGGTGAAAGTGGGCACTTGAGAAAGAAACGCCCTAGAGCAGCAGTGGAAAATGTAGAGGAGAGTACTCAGGAAGATATAATGGTAGGAAAAAGCAGATACAGAAAACAGAACATGACGGGAATTTTGCGGAGGGGAAACCCAGAAAAACAAAGAGAAGTAAGTCTCCGACAACATTGGAATTGAAGAAGTGCAAAGCAATGGAAGAGGAAACCCAATCCACGACGAGAAACGGAGATGATTTACCAGTAACGGACTTGCAAGTACAGAGTCATTCAGACCAGCACACATTCAAACACATACAAATGCAAAAACGCATAAGTAATAACGAACAGAAAGAAGACAACTCAGAATTACGGAAACCTAAAGATATAGATACATAGACGAAACACGTAGAATTATAATCAAACGAACACACAGTCACACAAGTACACGAACACACATTCACACAAGTACACGAACACACAGACACACAAATATAATCAGAAGACAGCCAAAAACTGCAGCAATATACAGAAACAAAGAAACTTTATTGTGAGATATAGGACACCGACTTATAAGATTGCAAAATTGAAAGACATTGTGAGAGACAGAATCCACTGAGGACGCAGATGAATGTTGAACCTCGCGCCTCGGTAATGAATTATGGAAAAGGAGTAGTGGTAAATGGTTATATTTTTGCAAAGACTGTAACTGAGAAAAAAAAATCATTTATTCGAACATATTTATGAAGGGAAAAAAGGAAAAAGAAACCAAAACGTACATTTCGTATTGCTTCAGCAGGCCTGGGGCGACGGAAGCCCGACTCCCCGTCGTTATTCGGGGAGAGCGGTTCGCTTGAGCGCGGGGAGGTCTTAAAGGACTTCCTAGACGGTGGACAGTGACTCTCGACACAAGAGTGCAGTGAAGAACCGATCACGCGCGTGGAGGTAAGAGTGGTGTTGGCCGGGTGCGCCGCTGACAAGTCGCCGGGGCTGGATGGTCTGCTCTATGAGTTTTATCGTTGTCTGCCGGACTTATTCGGGGATATACTGGCAGGCGTCTATACAAACAGGCAACAAAATGGGAGGATTCTTAGTTCTGTTGACCGGGGAGTGGCGAATGTGCAATCCCAGGCAGGTCGATCCGCTACACCTTAGACAGGGTTGGTAAATTATGCAGCAAAGGTGGGGCAATGGTCCATTTAGACCAAAGTAAAGCGTTTGATAGGGTAGACCATGCGTACTTGCCGGCGGTCCTTGAAGCGGCTGGGCCGGGACCGGGCTTTCACTTGTCACATATTTCGGGTGACCGGGCGGAAACCCACAGTTATCTGGTCATTGAAAATTGCTATGAAAATGAACGTTACACAAAAGGAAATTACTGTGTGGTTGACCGTTATTAAGACAAAGGTGCTATTAGAATGACCTCTAAGTGAGGGGAGGGAGTAAAGTAAGGGAGTAAAACTGTCCATAGTATTCGTGTAATCTCACCAGTCTTTACATACACAGGCACACCCGCACACCCACGTACATACGCCTATATGTATATACTCATCCACCCTCGCTTGAAACACACACATGCTCACTCACACACTAATTCACGGGCGGTATTTTTTCACTACTACTTCTATAACCCGTACCCGATTCGCTGCGCATTGAGAAGCCACAACATTCATCTACTAATTAACCGCACATGAATTAAGCTAGACATTCGTGGACGTCGAGTGCACAATAGCTGAAATAGATCAACAAGGTTAGAAAAGGTTTAGCAGACTACGATCTGTTTAATGATAGTAATGAATAGCATTGGAACTATACATATACGAATAAACTTTATGTTTTTCTATTTATTCCTCTATGTATATATGTGTGTGTGTATCTCTATATTTGCTTGTATCTATATGTATGCCTTTGCCTACTTTCGATATACTACTTCATGTTTGCTATTAGCTAAATCATTTATTGCTTTCTTGAATGAAGGTTCATTGCTAAAATACGTGAGAAAAATCATTCCTACATTGTGTCAGAAAAATCACCCAAACCTATTGCAAAATTAATCAACTGTGAGAAAAATTCGTCAGACTATTTGACATTTTAATTGTCATAGTTCTATATCTTTGGATTTTAGAAGCATGCTTTCAATATCGGAGGGGTATTATGATATATCGTAATTGCTCCCATTGTTCACTAATACGCACTCTATCAGAATGGAAAAAGGCAATGCGATTCATTCAGTGAGTTTCGTATTGAAGATATAAATGTAAATATAAGCTGGAAATCATATTTTCTATGGATTTAGCTCGTATTCACCACAACCTGCCAAACTATTAGTTATAGTACAATTTGGGCATGTGTCATATAACTTTGTGTCTCCTTTAAGTTATAGGATATAGATATGCATATACATACATGCATACATATATATTCTACAACTCTTTTATTTGCTTCAGTCATTTGACTGCGGCCATGTTGGAGCACCGCCATTAGTCGAACAAATTGTCCACTGGATTTATTCTTTGTAAGCCTAGGACATATTCTGTCGTCCTCTTATGCCGAACCGCTAAATTACGGGGGAGTAAACACGCCAGCATTGGTTGTCAAGCAATGTTGGAGGAGGGCCAAACACAAAGACATACGCACACACGCAGACACACACACACACATACACACACACACACACACACACACACACACACATACATACAGGACGGGCTTCTTTCAGTTGCCGTCTACCAAATCCACTCGCAAGTGTTTGGTCAGCCCGAGGCTATAGAAGGCACTATAGTAGAAGACACCAACCCAATATATATATATATATATATATATATATATATATATATATATATATATATATATATATATATATATATATATAAAGTTATACTACCAGTGGCCTACCATTTTTTATTTTATGCTGACTGAAACTGCGTCTGCGCAACGGATTTTGAAAAAATTATAATGTATATTTAGAAGACATTTGCTTTTTGCCTTTTGTCTCGTAGTTAATCTTTGATGGCTGGTTACTGAAGAGAATTTGCCTAGTAAATTACTTTATTTACTAACAAATCCGAAACCTATATGTCTAACCGTTAAAAATAAGGAAAAAATTTTTTTTTTTAAATTTTTTGTTCCCTTTGAATTGTTTTAACGTTGTGGTTTTCGGTCGTTTTTGACTGTCTTCTAGCATGTAGAAGTTACCTGTTATGGGTAATTTCTCTTATACTTTATATTGTATATATATATATATATATATATATATATATATATATATATATATATATATATATATATATATTCTTTTACTTGTTTCAGTCATTTCACTGCAGCCCTGCTGGAGCACCGCTTTTAGTCGAACAAAGGAATTATTCTTTGTAAGCCTAGTACTTATTATGTAGGTCTCTTTCCATCAACTGCGAAAGGACGGGCTCGTTAACACACTAGAATCGTTGGTCAAACGATCGTGGGGCGACAAACAAAGACACACACACATACATATATATGTATATATACGACGGGCTTCTTTCAGTTTCCGACTACCAAATCAACTCATATTTTTCATCGGCCTGAGGTTGCAGTAGAAGGACTTTCCCAAGATGCCATGAACCCGGAACCATGCGGTTGCTAAGCAAGCTACTTACCATACATCCACTCTTAAATGTTATTACCTTTATTAAAAATAGCAATAATAATTAAGTAGGCAGCAAGTTTAACCAAAATAGGCAAAATATACTAATAAATTAGGATATCGAAATACCAGCCTGAAATACCTTGCAATGTTGTTACTGTGTTACCACCAATTACCTCCCATAGAATCTATATACAAACTTAAGTACTTGGTTTTCTATGGAGCATTCACTTTCGAATAGTTTTCTATGACAGTGTTGGCATTATGGAAAAATGTATTTACTCCTTTGAAGAATTCATCCATATTGCTATTATAACTTCCAAATTTCCGATATGTGATACTCTGCCAGGTGAGTACAGTACGCAGGCATAGCTCTCAGTGTCATTATTACATAATGACTCCATCTGGTTGGCTGCAGCATATTGGAAGAAGATTTGAAAGGGAAAATATCAAAGGGTATGAGATGAATCGGAAGTACTTTCTCGACATACATTTTATGAATGATATTATTCTAGAAACTAAATTCTAAAGCAATTTACCTTGTTTAGGGGTGGAAGAAGCTTAACATTTACGCAACGAAACTATTTAAAACAAAGCTGTTCTCTATATATTTGCTATTCATTTGCATTAGAAAATTTAGTTTTACGTAATTT
>NC_142946.1:17909258-17916758 GCF_046866305.1 Octopus bimaculoides | reverse complement strand
CTTAGGATGGTGTTCTCTTTAATATTTGAAATGTAAATCAGTTATTATAAAAGGAGTGAATATGAAATTGTCGAAAATCATATTAAAATACATTGAAAAATATCACAACACTGCGAGCGATCAGGAACTTATCAGATGATCCTAACGCTAAGCGAGGATTCAGGACCATTTTTCTAAACTTTTGAAGTAACAAAGTAGGCTGCTTATGAGTTCATCAATTATTTTCCGGTTTTAAATAGTCCACTGACTATTTCATGTAATTTACATTATGCCAAAAATATATTTATATACATTATGCGGGCACATATATGAGTGTGTGTTTGTGTGTATAAATATATATATATATATATGTATATATATATATATATATATATATATATATATATATATATATATATATATATATATATATATATATATATATATATATATATATATATATATATATAAAAAAAATAAGCAACGCGGATTTCAAAGGTGATTGCAGTACGCACGTTTCATGCTACTTCAATTTATCTGAGTAATACGAGCATTACCTTAAATGCAATATGAAGAGCAATCCTCAGCTGCACGAAAAAGCAGAAAAATTACTGTAGAAAAGACATATTATAAATGTGGCAACATTTCAAATCCAAGTGGTAGAGAGAATACATAAAAATCCAAATGTGAGGAAGAATACATACTAGCCTGATAGACTCGGCTATGTCAAGATGGACTTATGTATTCTTCCTCACATTTGGATTTTTATGTATTCGCTCTCCCACTTGGATTTGAAATGTTGCCACATTTATAATATGTCTTTTCTACAGTAATTTTTCTGCTTTTTTGTGCAGCTGAAGATTGCTCTTCATATTGCATTTAAGGTAATGCTGGCATTACTCAAATAAATTGAAGTAGCATGAAACGTGCGTACTGCAATCACCTTTGAAATCCGTGTTGCTTATTTTTTTTTATTTTAATCACCTATCCTTTTGGGATGTGATATTCGGGTGCCTACGCATAAGTACCATATTCAACCTTGAATATATATATATATATATATATATATATATATATATATATATATATATATATATATATATATATATATATATATATATATATATATATATATATATATATATATATATATATATATATATATATATATATATATATATATATATATATATATATATATATATATATATATATATATATATATATATATATATATATATACATATACATATATATTATATAATATATATATATAAAATGTTGCAGTGTGATATCAGAGCTGTTAATATTAACTAAATGAAAGCAGAAGACATTACAAAATATTATGGTGATGTGATGTTATAACATTTGTAAGGATATTTGTATCAAAATTTAAATTACTTATAATTTATTTTACTGAGGAAAGCAATATTACGTGTGAGTCGATCAAGAATTTTGTTGTTTAAGAAAAATAATAAATAGTTTTATACATTTATATGTAAATGACTTATTCCATTATATGTATACGCCTGAACATTTCATTATTCTCGCTTGAATTGAGTTAGGTGATAATCTATCCTCAAGAGTTGGTGATTTTGCAGAGCATCAAAATATTCAGTGTCAACAAGTAGCAATATGCAGATTTAATTATATTTTCTATTTAAAGCAAATCTCACCTATTCGATTCAGATTGTTCTGAAAATCTTGAACTTCAAATGTATACTGAATCCAAAAGTGTATTCTTTTATAGTCTATAAAACGTAGGATGCACGAATAATTAAAACCTTGTGTCATTTCAAATTTATTCGATAGTATAATCCGAACAGTTATGAAAATATTGATACTACTCGAGTAAATGTATCAATATGATAGAAAGTTCATCATTGTATAGAATCCAATTCTTTTAGTTAAGAAAAATATGAGCAGTACATGCTCCATAATAACACACCTTTCCTATCGTTCTGTAGTTATCAATATGTTAAATCAACGTTTTCCAAACACAGCAACCCTAATAGTTACTGTCGACACAGGATTTTTAGATTTAGCGTTTGGGAACTGCTTTTGATAGATATACAGTTGCATCGCTCGTTTGTAAATTTTATTTCTGATTTTACGTTGAACAAGTAATGTAAAATTTCTGATTTTACATTACTTGGCTTACATTATATTAAGTTGATGAGATATATGGGACATATTATGGAAAATGGAACAAATCCTTGCTCAACCCAAAATGTCAATGACTTACATAATGTATACTACATTAATCTTGTATAATAATCAATCTAATTAACAAGCTTTTTCAATGGAACTTCAAACAATAATGTCTAATCAAATCAGTTAGTATTTGTTAATATTTCATTTTAATACTATGGCGTATTTAGAATGCACTGCAGCATTAATTAATTGACACAAATTCGTATTAAGCCATAGGGTATTCGTGAATATAACTTTCATATAAAATGTGAATTGCAAAGAAATTTTGAATGGCTTAGCTTTGACATTTACCGAAAAAATTCCAAAAGAGATGTCCAATTAATATTTTGAGCTGATAAAATAAAAGCGAAGTGGACATTATTCATTTTAATGAATGGCATGAAACGATTAACTGAGATGAAAATATTAAGGTTTCTGATGAAGAAGTTGATAAGGGAATATATGTCTGAATATCGTTTCGAATGTAATTAGGAAAGCTGTTACATGACAACCTCATTTTCAAATTTAGATTTATGATTTAATCGAAAAAAATAGAAAGAAACCCAAATGAATTCTTTATACCATTAAATTGAAAGCAAACATTCCTGACAGAAATATATGTCTTCTTCTGTGTGCGAGTGTGTGTGTGCCTGGCAGTCGGTCTGTCTGTCTCTCTGTCTTTGTATGTGTTTATTTAGGAACATATGAATTAGTAAGCATCACATGGCTCATATATACTTCATTATAATACAATTTCGTGAAAAATAAGTACTATGTAGATTATATATTTTCGTTCATCTTGGGAGCTTAGACTGGTTTAAAACTATATACAGCTATGAGTGGAGTATATCATACAAGTATTTATTTTAACTAAAACATTTAATTGGAATTTAACTGAAATTTTGAGAAGAGTGTTGTATATTATTTCCAGCATATGACTTCACAAAGGATAGCCTACAAACGCGCGTGCACACACATAAACACGCACCCCCATACACACACACGCGCACGCACGCACAGATGTGTATGATGTTGCAAAAAGCAAAAAGGCATTGCTGGATAAACAGTTTGTGTAAAGTATTATCGCATACATTCTACTATTTTGAGATCTGAGAAAACCTTGCGTTTCAGAAATTGTCTGGAAGGAAAATCCTCCTCATACCATCTTCGAAAATATATCGGGCTACGAATTAAAAATCTGGCGGGGTTGGTGTTGTGAGAGAACGATGACACTTAAGCGGTCTTGGATCCACTGACATTCTTCTCATTCCAATACATGTTTTCAGTGAAGTCAAGTTGGAGAATTTTGTGTTCATACATATATATGCTAGGGGCACCGCCATTTACTTTGCTACACTTTCATTAAACCTTCTCTGAAGTGTGATATTTGGTTGATGAGGGAGTTTGATGTTGCTGCCCTTATCCCTTTCTTGCCTTTAAGTGGGTTCATCTGGAACTCTTGGCAAGAGATCCACTTTTGTTTTGAAAAGGCCTACTTCCACGCCATGTATGACCTTGTTGGAAAAAATTGAAGAGCTGTGGGCCTTTGAAGCCCAGGCACTTGCAGTAACTCGTTCTGTATCCTGATGGTAACGTTGGAGTTTTTGGTACTATGCAGTTGTGCCATGTCCTGCTGTCTATGTAGCTGACAATGCTGTATTGTAGTAGAATGTTTCTAGGATTTTCCAGATGTATATTACTGCGTGTCTTTTTCATCTTTGCTCCAGGAAGTAGAATCTTAACTCTTTCAGTCTCTCCCAGCAACTGATGTGTCACTTTGTGTCGGTCGTCTTCATGGAGCTTTACTGGATCACCACGTGTTCCGGCATGATTACATACAATGCATTTTATTACCAGCTACTAATAGTTTCATAAGTTCGGAAATACATCAAACATAATCATCAGGCACAAACTGCATATCATTAGGCGCGAAAAATAGAATGAAAGACGAAACGTGAAAAGTTGAAAAGGAAGCATATAGACAACGTGGAATGTTAGAAACGGAAAACGATAAACAGTAAAAAAAAATTGAAAATTTAAAGGTAAAAAAGGTAAGAGTTATCCTCCTTAGAGTTTAAATCACAAAGCTGGAAAGACATGAAGTTACTCAGGTGTAGGCGGAATTTTCCAATTGTTCAAAATGTATTTCAACATATTTTTGTATTATGGATTACACTGCTAAGAACACACATACACCACCAAATAAATTATATGTCAGGATGCTACTTGAGAAAGTTGATGATTTCGTGAAACGTATGAAATGGAAAGCCTTATTTTTTGATTCCACATTCTGGCCACCTTATACAGAAGGTTATTATTGAAAGACAGGTAAATACCCTCCTATAATTTAATAATTAGTTCACTTTTAGTGTGACCTTCTTAATTTAGTTATCAATCTTAAATTCCGTATATACCTAAACTTCTTTAAAACCAAAATGAAATGCAACATAATAAATCTTAGAAGCTCTAAAAAGAAGTTTGTATTTTCTGATAAGAATAATAACATATATGAGGTTAATCTTGATCTATATGAAAAGTTGCTAAAAGACATTATTTCCACTAAATATAAGAAAGCTTACATAGAGAGATAAAATGATATTGATGAAGCTAAATTTCTCGATAAACGTAGTAATATCGACAATAGATTAGACTGCTTAGCTAAGAGAGAAGCTTATTTTACTTTAAAAGAACATAAAGCTAAGTTTTATGATAAATCTACATTGTTAAACCCAGCGAAATTTGAAACTGAGCTAGTAGCTAAAAAAATACTAAGGAACATTAATTATAAAAATCACAGAAATTACTAGTCTTCAACAATGGAACAAGTTTTAGAACATTAAGAATAAGAAAAAGGCGAAATTCACCCAGTTACATATTCTAGATTTTCACTCCATTCTGTCTACATCGCTTCTTGATAAAGTGTTATATCCTTATGAATAAACGAATACACTGCAACAGTGTAATAACAATGTGATCAAAACAAACGGCAGCGACCACACGTAACGTAACAAGAATCATTTTAAGTACCAGCAACAAAACACGCTAACTCGACCTTTTATCTCCAAATTTGAACTGTCAACACACGAACTGTGGAACTAGCACGATGATTTTGCTCAAACCATAATGGTAAACAAAGACGGGACAAACGGGGGACATATCGAATGATATTACATGTATGAATAATTACATTATAATTTATGAAGAAAATTAAAAAACAAATTGAATGGACGTGGAATGGGTTTGGCCCCACGCAGCACATTTCTGCGTTGAAACATATACTTCGTCATGTTTTTTTTTTCTTTTACTCTGCTTATTTACGGACTTGAATACCCAACATTCGGGAATACTTTCTTCCATCTCTTTTCATACTTTCCTTCTAAGGTATATAAAAAGTCATTAGCCAAAGCATACCTTGAAATGAAGGTTCCTGACGCGGTACCTCTTCCACGCGTCTTCCATATCATCTCTTTCGATATAGCTATTACGGCTTGAAAACAGAATTTCTCCTCTCCTGTTAGAGACGTCAACGAACGGAGACAACAGCCGCTCAGTCCAGGTAGAGCCAGAGTTGCCTCAGCCTCAGCACATGCCTGCACATCGTTAGCCACGGTATTCCTAACCCACTCTTCAGCGACTGTTGGCAGCAGACAGAGCACCCTACAAGAAGCCGCCTGCCTTCCCAAGAGAAGGGAAAGGGAACCCGCTCTAACTCACGACAGTGAGGCGATAGGTAATGACAGATGCGATAAACACACCTCAACGCTCCCTTTCAGGGATCGCCTCCGGCCAGACCGTGTGTTATTTATGGATGCCACCCTGCCGGTAACCTCGATCCAATTCTTCTATATCTGGTAGTCTGGACCAAACCAGACTCCAAGCATTTTTACCGGAGCGTCTGTCCAGCGTCCACAACGCTCTTAGACGGCATCAACTAGTCTTTCCAGGTGCCGAGCTGCAAGTCGACCGACTTATCCCGGTTAATTCTTGCTCCTGCAACCGCTAGGGCCTCACCCACACGCTGCAGGTCCTGGTTCTTGGATACGATGATGACTAAGTTTCCATACCCTAGATCTTGCAGGTCTCCACTTGTCGCCTCTAATTTTCGCAGTAGTGACTCGAGAACCAATACATACACAAGGGGCGAGAGGGGAAAACCTTAAAGAACCAAGCGTTCGATATTGATCGGCTCCGAAAAGAAATCGTTCACCCGAACTAACAACTTGATATTGCTATATAGAGCGTTGATCCAGCTACGAAATTTCGGGCCAAAAGCGGCCGCCTTGAGGGCCACCGCCAGATATCGATGGTCTACTTTAAGTAGAAATCTTATTTACTCTTTCTAAGGTATAGAGTATAAGGTGGAGCTTGTCGTGTATGGTCCTGCTTATCGTGTATGGGACGGCGGAGATTTACGCTTTCCCGGTGATAACATCCACGACTTTCGCCAAACTCTTTGCTAAAACTTTGGCCAAAATCTTCAACTCTGCATTAAGAAGAGTGATGGGCCGAACTACCTCACTTACTCACAACACTGTTGTTTATATGTAGTGGACCAGTCCATTCTCGCCAGAAAGGTTCGTACTTTGGCATAACATCTCCCATTGTGATACTTCATATTCCAAAGGAATATACAAATCTTATATTCGTATATTTATTTGTATTTCCTTCTCCTAGGTATTATCTCAAGGTGTTCGGTCTGCTTTCTTTTTCTCATGCTGGTTCTACGGGAATCTTTTTTACCGGTAAAACAAATATTTCAGAAAATACTTCCATGTGAATTTCTTCTTCATCTTGGGTATACAACTCTCTTTATATGTTTCTGATGTTTACCGTGTAACTCTTTAATTAGATACATCGTACTTCAAATTTTTCTAGTAACAAGGCGATCTTCCCAACCTTCTTTACCATTTCTATAGGTTTTGAAATGCACTTTATCATCTATTTCAACGTATTTCTTTGGCTCTTTGCCTTTCTCTTTGATTGCACTGGTGCCGTGGAGAGACGAGGCCGGTATGCATGCCCGACTGCTGGTCTTCCATAAACACACTTGCCCGGACCTCTGCCTCGGAGGATAACTTTCTAGGTGCAATTTCATGGTCATTCATGACCGAAGGGGGTCTCAGTATATAATTACGAATTTTGAGAAGCCTTTACTTCATTTCATGACTTTACTTCATCTCTTTTTTAATAATGGCCATTCCAGTGTACAACACAGATAAATATACCGCATCGATTGAAGCATATAATGGATGTCCATCGTGTGACTTTACTTAAGTTAGACCAAGGATTAGATGGTTGAAAAATAAGCAGTAAGTGAAGATTTATGCT
>NC_142946.1:17884258-17906758 GCF_046866305.1 Octopus bimaculoides | reverse complement strand
TGAGCTGCATGAACACGAGGAACATAAATATTTTCTCACTGTTTTGACATATAACATGATATGGTAATTTACATGCAATTATGCTACTGCTACATACTTATGACACGCAGCTCAATATTTGGGCACCAATAACGATTGGGTACTTCATTTGTACATGACTACTACATTTTAACTTATTAATGAAGTCATTTCACAGAAAATAATAAAATTCGAAGCATATTTACATTAGTCACTGCTATGTAGATTGGATGAACTAAAACTGCTCAGAAAAATTAAATACTATCCTCCATATATTACAATTTCGCAAAATCAATATTATTTTAAAATTGTTATTATGGAGGGAAATTGTGTAAGGTTTCCACCAAGAAATATAAGAGAATTTATGAGAAAATTGTTTCATTAGGCACTGGATTTAAATCTAATATATTTCACTTACACATTGATACGAATGCAGACACCAATATGCAAAACCTCCTCTGAAACCATCAGACGCCATGAAAGAGCTAAGGTGTAGGTGCAGGAGGTGGTTAAACTCTGTTTAAGGAGTAGACAACCACCATATATATATATATATATATATATATATATATATATATATATATATATATATATATATATATATATACATAGACATATAGACAGACACACACGCACACACAAAATATATAAAGATAAATAGACAGACAGACATACATATAGTTAGATAGATAGATAGATAGATAAGTTGATAGAACGTTTGATAAGTTGAAAAAATTGTTTTAGGGATTACGGCTAGCAGCAGAGGTTGCTGTGTATACAAATACTAACCTAAAATTATGGAATTTAGAGAGCAAACAAAATCTACGCTACCTATGTTTCATCGATAGCAGCATCAAAGGAAGTAGTAATTATCCAAATGAGGGTAATTTGCTAGGCACTCGTCGGAACAAACTAACCTTAATCAAAAAAAGTTTACATTGGCGCCAAAGCATCCCAGGTTGAGTCGCTGGAGATTCGATTGTAAATGCGTGGAAAATGTGTGGAAGTACGTGGAAAACCTTTGCACACATTTTCGATCAAATCTTCTATGCATAAGCATGGGATCTTTTGAGGACAATGTAAACTTCTATTGATTAAGGTATGCTTGTTCCGATAAGTATGTATCGGATTACCCCCTCGTTTGTATAATTACTACTTCGGAGGTTCTGCTAGCTATGAAACGTATGTAGCTTGGATTTTGTCTATTCCATTCTCATTAATTGATAGCCCAATTCTGGAATAACAACTAAACAATTTTCCATCACATTCTTTCAACTTTATATAAACCACAGATGTATTTTCCCACATGGATTCCAACAAAAAACTGTGAGAACTATGATTAAGCACGAGAACATTAATCCAAGATCTTAATGATTATCGTAATATATTTTTTTTATCCATGTACTTATGAAGAGTTAGGCAGAGGTACATGTTTGTTTACAAATTGAATATAAATCATATTACAATAAATTTCAATACGTTTCTCGCCGGCTATTACATATACATTTCCGGGTTCAGTACAATGTACATAATCTAATTCTAAAAATACAACGAATTCTTGCCAAATTCCTATTTTGTAACGAAGTAAAGAAAAATGGTAACCGTAACCAATTAATCCTCTTTCGGTGCAGATTTTTCAGAAACCAAGATGTGTTTAAAAAGTATTTTCAGCAAATTCCATTGTTTTATATAAAAAAGAAAATATGTAGTTACAAGTATCAACGCACAAAACCTAAATTTTCCAATAGACGATAAAAATGTTACCGTTCATCTGTAAGCTGACATCTCCGATAACACTGGACACAATTACGACGAAGAACTATTTCATTAGGAGATCAGCTAGAACAACACTACAGTAAATTTTTCATGAAGATACGCAGCATTCTATATTTTTTTTTATGGAGAAGTCATCATTTAAATAATTGATTATATGAGACAATGAAAGAGCCTATTTCTAGCAGTCACATCTGCCTTGAATTTCATGAACTCTTTAAAAATATATTTCCTCGTGCTTTGGATAGCATAGGCCAACAATCATTATGTCTTAATGATCAATGCTGCGTGATCAATGCTGACTTCTATCTAGCAGCTAGGGTGGGGTGTTTTGAATTATATAATTATGTATAACAAGCGTGGCGTGATGTGAAATTACATTTAATACAAATGATATAGTGTTTAAACAAGCTGTGATATGAATGTGCATCGTCTCACATAAACATAACCAAATTTGAGTGCACAGACTTTCGGAATACATTATTAAAAGGGATGTTGGCCTTAAATCCAAAATGAGCTCCGAAGAAATCTTAGAAATTATATCTCTTACTCTTCTGTCCGAGAGATATAAGCATGTGTATCACGTGATAATTTTATGATAACTGTGTATCAAAGAGCTCATGAAGGTAACTTTAAAATAAAAAGATATGTGTATCTCTGATAAGGAGCTATTGTGGTGGGGGAACATCATAGTAATGTGTTGAGAGGAATTCTTTGGCGTTTGAATAATTCACCTCTGGAAAGTGAGGTGTTTCGTTCCACAACTTTAAACAGCCAAAATTCAGGGACCTTTCCAGGGGCTACTCAACATGAACATTTAACTGGGCCCCGCCTGTGAGTTCTTGGGCAGTTTATCTTGATATTTGATCGCCATGTCCTGCACATGTGGTTGTGATGCATGTGCCTGGTGTACTCTTATCAAGCTGGTATACTGGGCTGCGTACATGTTATCTCAGTGTCATTATGAGGCATGCACTGATCTCGCACTCAGTAATTATTTTATTATTTCTCCCGTCTTTACTTTCTAAGTTCAACTTCTGCCATTGGTAAATTTGCCTTTTATCCTATCCGGGTCTATAAAATAAGTACCAGATGGGATCTGTTGTGTATGATATTAACTTATCCCTCCCGCGAAATTTCAGGCCTTGAACCAAAACTAGAAATTGATATTAATAATATTCAAAATTCGATACTCAATCAATTAAAAGAAATAGATATGATGTTTGGAGTTAAAACTCATCTCAAATTTCCGTAATTTTTCTTAGAATTCTTTCAAGTAGAAAATGAACGCCTGTCGCAAATCCTCTGTTCTTAAGTTCCTTAGTTAGCTGTTTAGGTATTGTGTCGACTGCACTAATTATGAAAAAAAATAATCCTGTGTGTGGCTAACTTAGTATATTTCTCAATTCCCTTAATCTTTTGATACTGATAGCATTACGATGTAGTATTGCAAAGTTTTTGGTATTGCACTTCCTTTTTCTTTCTCTCATACCTGCACTACTTGCTTCCATAAGTGTTTTCTTTTTATAGAAATCCCATAAAATACTGTACTTAACATTCAAAACCAAGAACTGTTAGAATGTACAAGCTTGTATGTGATCAGAATTCAAATTTTTATCGACACAATGAAGTCTAGACTCCTAGCGGTTTTATGCTAGCCTACTGCATTCACTTAAGACATGGTAAATACACCGATATCCTTCTTCACATATTCTGTATTTCTTCTCTGAGATTTATCACTCCCTGTCATTATCAAATTCATTCTAAATGCTTTTTCATTAGAGACCATAATTAGTGATTCAGTTTCTAGTAATATGCTTTCAGTTGTCAGCTACGACTAGTAACTTCTACTTCCAATATCCTAGGTATGTTACTGCATTGAAGCAATTCTTTCTTTTTCCAACAATTCCTACTATCTTTCAATTACCTGTTCTAGTATTTATGTCACATATTTCTTACTGGCCTTAGAGAAGATACCTCCTTGAATAAACACTATTTTGATTTTTAACACAATATCGCAATACTGCTTTTCACATACGTGTTAGTCTGTAGCTGTATAACTGCTCACATTTGAGTAAGTCTGTTCACTTTAGAAAAGGAGTAAAGCATTGGCATCGTACATACTTCCTTTGCTTAGATAAGATTCCTTCTATTTAGTTTTGTATTTAGTATCCCCCAATCCTACTTATTATTGATTGGAAACTTTGTGTTTTATTAATCTCTCCGTTAACTTATCGACCCACAGTAGCCCTAGGTACATGTATCGTTATTTATCTCGTAGTAACCTGATTATATAATCTTGTCAAAATTTATATCACCAGATTAATCCTTCGGCCTGTCTTCATGTTTAAAGCTACGCAATTATTTAACCCATATTGTACGCCAATGTCCTTGCTATATAAAATGCACAGAAAACTTTAACCATTCCGATCAAAGTTTGAGGTTGTCCACATAAGGCACGTGACTTATTTATTTTATACCATTTTGCTCAAGGTATGTCACTACAATTCCCTTAATAAGTTAGCATTTGGCAGATCATTACCTTATATTGTTTTTCTTTCATCTGTTATTGGTAAAATTTCCCTTCCATTTTTTCTAGAGCCTGTTCTATTGATACTGGTTTTAACTTCGTAGGTATATAATTAGTAAATGTGTTGTCATACCTCTTATAGTTATATAATGTTTCCTTATATTTCCTATCTAGCCACGTAATCCTTGTACCCTATGCTGTAATCTCTTTTGAGTACGTCCGTGTTTTTTTCATTTGTCAACTTCTTTTCAATTTCTGTTCTTGATTTGTTCCAATATATGTTCAGCTGATTACCTTCATTCTCAAGTCCTCATTCTCCGAAAATGGTCCTCTGCTTCCCCGCGTTTACTAATCTTAAGTCAGTTTTAACAGCATAGATGCTGCACAATACAGGTTTTCCATTACATCAGTTTTATTCTCAATATTGATCTATATTAAATCTCCTTGCCGCTAAACGAACAAGGAGTTTCTAATAAATCTGGTAGCGTGGTTGTCTCATTAGTTAAAGTCTCCTTTCAACGTTGTAGTGTTTTTATTTCTCTTCACTAACATACTTTTCTTCCACATATTAAGACTTACGGCGATAAATTTTCTATTCATTATTCGATATCTCTGATATCACTTGTTTTGTTTCCTTTCCAATGTAACAACCTTACTCTTTTAATGATTTGAATGTTTCTTCTAGTACAAACAGATAGGGCAACTTTGTTTCCATGACTGAATACTTTTCTGCTCTAGAAGTATCTGAAACATATTTATTAATATCGATACATTAGTCTTACTCTATCCGCATATAATTTTGTCAGGTTCAATAGTAACACTTCATAATATTAGCGTTGTTACTTTCAGTCGACCAGCTAATTATTGCAGCATTCATTGAATAACAACGACAGTCGTGCTGCTGCATGGCGGGACATTGCAGTATGAGAAACTTTTGCTTGGAGATCCATTCTCATTTATGTACATTGCGTTTGGCATTACGCTCATAAAGAAGTCACCACGTTAAGATGTCACAAGCACCTACGTTTGAATGTGGACATCATATAGAGGAAACACAAGTCAAGGTTAAAAGTACCTTCCCACATGTCTGACGCTTAAGCCCAAAAGGATGACCTATGATATTTTTTCTTCAGGTACACAAACGTATTGTCATTATTGTGATCCTGAACCTGGAGGACAGTGTGGGATGTTGTATTATTATAACAATAATATATATGTAACACATCTAACTCGGGTTTGATATGTAAGTTAAGAAATGTATCCTGAAAGATAAACTTCTAATCGTTCATGATCAAATTCACCTCTTAATATATACGGTTTTATCGCTAGGCTGTCTCTGTACGCAGCATTGAATATGTATTCGTCTGCATGACATAATTACGGTACCTCAAATACATACCAACGTCGGATTTAAGAAATTGATTTTACGAAGAATTTGTCTAACGTCTACCTAAAAGTGATTCAATGAAATACAATGCTTTCAGGACAATCATCTAACAAATTATGTGTTACTATATATATATATTATATATATATATATATATATGTGTGTGGGTGTGTGTGCGTGTGTGTGTGTGTGTGTATGTGTGTGTGTGTGTGTGTGTGTGTGTGTGTATATATACAAATATATATATATATATATATATATATATATATATATATATATATATATATATATATATATATATATATATATATTGTTTTAGGGAAAATAACCAATTTTCAAGAAATCATCGATGAAAATCCACTATCACATATAGAAAAATTAATAATATTATGATATTTACTTTACTTTATATTATACTCATTTATTGTGCGTTTAATTATTAATTTTTCTATATGTGATAGTGGATTTTCATCGATGAGTTCTTGAAAATTGGTTATTTTCCCTAAAACTATATATTTTATATATACTTTATCTATAAGGCTCAATATAATTTTAATTTTTTATAAATTGATTTTAATTGAGTTTTTTACCTGTAATTTTGGATTTTGTCCCTAATATATATATATATATATATATATATATATATATATATATATAAATACATTCAGACAGATGTACACACACACACAAACACACACATATATAAAAAGAGAATATGAAAAAGAAGTTGCGTTAAAAAACGATTTTGAAACGACTGTGTGATGTTGGGTAATTATTCAACAGGTTACATAAAGATAAATAAAGCGCAAAGATATAAATTTTAATCGATAGAACGGATGCTAATTTCCACGTAGTTGGCTTCAGGTTTTGACATAAATACCGTATTATCTGGTCAATTGGTTGGCAATACCCAATGGAGTATAAGTTGTTAAGTAGAAGTCTTTATAGAATAATCGATAGCAAATGCAAAGTACAGCAGCTATGTCACCGCTTATTGCTTTTATGTATTTTATGGAAGATACAGTTTTGTAGTTTAATCAATTCTGTTATTGTTCCAGACAGAATGCATATATACACACATATGCACTTATACACATATGTACATTAGTATTGCCCGCATATATACATGTATGTGTGTGTGTGCGTATGTGTTTGTTTGTTTGTATGTATATATATATATATATATATATATATATATATATATATATATATATATATATATATATATATATATATATATATATATATATATATATATATATATATATATATATATATATATATATATATATATATATATATATATATATATATATATATACATATATATATATACATACATACATACGAAACAAATATAAATATATATCTTAACACACACTCACACACACAGGCACACATTCGCACACACACATACATACCGGAAACGATTTGCTCAATAGTGTCAGATGCAAATACTCGGCATCTTTGACGTCAAGACCTTTTCAGTTGTAGTTGAGCTTTTTCACTTTTACCAAGCCACTCTTTACGACTTTTAACATTTCGATAGAAGATCTATTTTTCTTCACTAGTCACAAGTCTATCTAAAAGGGTGAAATGAGGTCGCGAGAACGGAGAGAAGAGCAGATGTCAACTCGAGATTTGCGTTTCCTTTCGGACAGTTCATGGGGCACCCATTTTTCCAAGTTTAGGAACCTTTCCAAGTTGTTGAAGATGACGATGAACAGGTGTATGGTTTGAACTAAGCTTTATTGCCAATCTTCAACTGATAATGCCGGATATTTTTTTGTTAAGTAATGCCTCAAAGATCTTATCATCAAACTCAACTGGACGTCCTGTTCGATCTTCATCTTCAAGGCTGAAATCTGCACTTCTGAATTTTTCAAAAAATCTTCTGCAAGTTCTTTCATTCAAACATTATTTCCCATAAACTGAGTGTATGTTTCAAGTCACTTCGACAGGATAGTTTCCTCTTTTGTACTCATAAAGCATTATGTGTCTCAAATGCTCTTTGGATACTTACCTGTTAGACAGGGTTTTAGTCAAAGAAATTTTAATTCTATTATTCTGTAAAATAATATTTAATTACTTTAAAAGTACACAAATGCATGAAAATAATGCTTAATTCCATTAGACATTCTAAAATGATATTAAATTTAATTCAGTTTTAAGAAAGGTAAAATCAGTCAGGACTTATGGGATGACCTGATAGTTTTAAAAGTTAATTAAATAAATTGTCCATTAAAATCGACCTGGGCAAAATTTGAACTTATAATACAAAGACAGACAAATTCCCGTTAACCATTTCGCAGGGTGCGCTAACATTTTTGCCACCTCACTGTCCTAGAATGTAGGCATTCATGTTACAAATATATTCTTTATTCTAATTGCATAAGAGTTATTCCCCCACTTCCTTACTTACTGACATGAAATTTCGTAACATTTTACGTCATCATCATTTTTCTACTAATCTTTGTTCAATGCAACTAGTAATTCTGAAACCCTCATGCATGTTTCTATCATTTAAACCTAAGAAAAGTAAGCTTTTAATTTAAAATTAAAAAGCTTATGTTAATTGAAGATGAATATCTGCCTTACTGCCCCCCCCCCCCATGAGGTCATATATATTTTGATGTAACTTTTTCTACTGAACCAAATCTCAAACTATTTATGACAAACTGAAGCTGAGGAGAAGTCCTCTTTAAAACTATTAACAGTTTGCAATTTAGTTGAGAACTGAATTGGTGGTGAATCTTGGAAGCTGCTGCGATTGACGAAATGGTGTACTTAAGAATATATTCGAACTCTACTGTGGTCGAATGATATATATACATACACACACACACACACACATACATACATACATATATATATATATATATATATATATATATATATATATATATATATATATATATATATATATAGATAGATAGATAGATATATACGTACATACATACATACATACATACATATACATGCATATATATACTGTCTCGGCTACAACCATGGAGCCCTAGCAATCCGTTACAGTACTTGCCAAGCGTACCTAATCGTTTAGATGACCTGTAAACTAAACCCCATATTTTGTATACATAGATGCACACATACATATATGCATACAAACTCACACACACACACACACACACACACACACACACACAAATATATATATAAATAATACACCAGATCAAAAGCCTCCTGGGGAAAGATCTTCATTGGGCATTGTAGTCAGCAATGACACTCCAGACATTGAATACATATTAGATATTATCAAACTTGAACAATATTTTTCAAGCAATGAACAATTTTCATCTAAACAATGATATAATTTGTCGACTTGGAACTTATTGTTTCTACATCCTACGCGTCAACAAATATATATCTGGCCGTGAGAAAAGCAGGGAAGATCCCATTTGAATCTTTTGAAATTTATTTTCATTTTCCAGACCAAATACTGCTTGGTCAGTTCCCTTTTTAATGTATTTACATACATATTTTATTGATTTGATACTAATGCAGTACTCTAAATTTGTGTGAGCACCGAATGCTTTTCAGTGGGCAAAAAAAGAACCCACCGTTTGTCAATGGCAATTTCTTCTCTTTCCTTCAGTGTAGCAGTGTAACCTCCATCTTCTGGTTTTCTTCAGTTGTATTTTGGATTGCCATCAACATCACCCTGAGACATTTTGGTAAATTCTTTTGGAAAGTCTTTGCTGCACCCCCTGTTAGTAATGCAAGGAGATTCAGGATGGACATAACTACAGGGATCATGAGCCATTTTCGTTTTGATGATTTCATAAACGACGGAATCTTCAGTGGGATTTGGCAGCTCAGCACTGATGATAACATCAATTTTATTTGGATTGATATTCTCCTTGAACGAAACCACTAGACGAAAATGAGGCAGTCCACTTTTCTGCCACTCAATTGTGAACATGTAAACCCTGGATGCTCCAAAAACTTGTCCTTTCCTAATTAGATTCTATTGTTCGTCAACGTTTGGCTTAAACACTCGAGATACAATGTCATGACGGTCAATAGCAGATTGACCTTCTTTCAAATTGTTAGTTAGTTCATGCCATAATGTGTTACAAGTAAAGGTGATGAAGAGAACAGGCTTCCCAAAATTTCTAACTTATGTAATTCTATCTTGAATTTTCTCATGTATGTACCTATCGAGTCCTATAAATGATGACTGAAGAATGACTTTCTTTCTAGTGTTGAGTGGATTGCCATCATTTTGAACAGCAGCTTGGAGGTGAATATAGCTTTCTGTGCGAGGTTCTCGTTGGTGGCACATGATAAAGATTAACCTCACTGTTTCGATGTTTGCATATATATCAACAGAGACTCGGTTGAAGGGTTGCTTTTATCTCAGGAGATGATTGAAGTTGTTGGCTTTAACATGATTCTGTAGGAATTGACGCCTTGTGCTGAAGCTTGCTTTCCTGTAGTTTCCTCTGTTTCCGGGTCAATTTCCTTCAGAAGGAATTGTACATAACTCGTTGCAGATTCTCCTCATTGGAAGGGCTCCTGGCTGCCGTTGGATCCGGATTTACATTTACACGGGACATTATTTTGCTCTCTGCAGCCTTGGCTCCTTTTATTTCAATCTGGTCCTCTGTTACGGACACTTATTTTTGCGAAGCATACTGCTTCCCTATTCGATCGGCCTCAGTACACTTACCTTTTAAATGGTTGACGATAATTCTTCTGCTACCACTTAAATGGAAGACAATTCGATGGATGCATGGCCTTACTTTTTGTACAAACAAGTATTTGTAGTAGGTGGTACGTATCGAAACTCCTGTTCGTTGAAGGAAGTGCACCACTGTCGCTAAACAAAATTCTAAATTACGATTTTCATGGTTTGGAATTGTTCTAAAAGTATTTCACCATAAAGACGTTTGAAATTCAGTATTTTTTAGTACTTTTTAAAGTAATAATGAAATTAGTCGAATCTATTTTCACACAGTCGGATTGCGCTAAGTTTCCATAGCTCCGACGGCCAACGGCATGAAAATAGGTCCTTCAAATTTTATTATTATCTGAAAAAATATTATGTTTCCAAAATTTCTACGGTAGAGAGTTATCAGAGGTAATATTGTATGAGGGAGTCAGTTCAGATACGTATTTCAGTTCCGAACGTTATGAAGCAGGTGTTATGGTTAAATTACTTGATACAGTTATAACATTAGGAGAAAGATTTTTTCGAAATATTTATTTTGGAAATTACTTTTACAAATAACTGAAACATTTACAGAAATATTTTTTTGAAAATATTAGGATTAGGAAAAAGTTTTTTTAGAGAATGCCGTTATGGTTAAATTACTTGATGCCATTATAATATTTAAAGACAGTTTTTTTTTCCAAATGTTAGGATTAAGAATGAAACTCTTTTAGAGAGTAGAATTAGTATATTATTAAAGTAATGATAAAATTAGTCGAAACTATTTATATGCGTCGGAGTGCGTAAAATTTCCATAGCTCCGACGGCCAAAGGCATGAAAATAGGTCCAATTCTATTATATTATTTTATTAATATCTGAAAAAATAGTAAGCTTCCAGCATTTTTATGGTAGAAAGTTATGAGAGGTAATATTGTATGAGAAAGTGAGTTCAATACGTATATAAGTTCCGAACGCTATGACGCACTTGTTATGGTGAAATTACTTGATACAGTCATAATAGTTAAAGAAATATTTTTTTCAAAATGTTTATTTTGGAAATTACTTTTGGAAATGATTATAAAATTTAGAGAACTATTTTTTTTTTTTTTTCAAAGTTTTAGGATTAAGAAAAAAAACATTTTAGACAGTAGTGTTATGGTTAAATTACTTGATACACTTTTTTTTTTTTTACAAAATGTACAGACAGATCTTTTTCAAAATGTTAGGATTAACGAAGAAAATATATATATATATATATATATATATATATATATATATATATATATATATATATATATATATATATATATATATATATATATATATATATATATATATATATATATATATATATATATATATATATATATATATATATATATATATATATATATATATATATATATATATATATATATATATATATATATATATATATATATATATATATATATATATATATATATATATATATATATATATATATATATATATATATATATATATATATATATATATATATATATATATATATATATATATATATATATATATATATATATATATATATATATATATATATATATATATATATATATATATATATATATATATATATATATATATATATATATATATATATATATATATATATATATATATATGTGTGTGTGTGTGTGTGTATGTGTGTGTGTGTGTATGTGTGTATGTATGTGTGTGTGTGTGTGTATGTGTATCTGCGTCTGTGTGCGTGTGTGTGTGTGTTTGTGTGAGTGTAAAATAGAGGAAATACTCATAAAGTTTCCGCATTTACTCAGAATACGACACAATTCATTTCCAGTCAAGAGTTTTAGGCTTCCGAAAAAGGGATTGAATATCCGGATGACGATTTCTCTGTTTCCCTGAAGAGACGGCAAACAGGAAAGATGGAATAGCTTATACATTTTTGTGGTCAATGGAATATTTGTTTAAAATCTTGGTACAACGCCAGCAATTTACAGGAAGATTTGAAGAGATAACATCGACCCAAATGTTCAACCGGTACTTATTATATCGTTCTTGATCCCTGTCGAAGTCGATGCCTGTGGAACTTAAACTCAAAACCGTGTGTACTGTTTGAAAATTAGTAATATATATTAAATTATATCTCAAGCTGTACCAAAGAAGTTATATGAAATAATACTATATGCATAAATACACACACACACGCAGGTTATGCACGCACACACACAAACACACATACGCACGCGCGCACACACACAGACACATGCACGCACACACACACAAAAACAAACGGACGCGCGCGAACACACGCACAACATACAAATATATATGTGATGTTTTGCTTTCAAGCAATGGAGAGTAGCACGAGGTTTTTTTTTTTCAGTCGAGCTAAGTGCAGCACTACGAGTCAAAGGGGATCCGGCTCCGCTAACGTGTGTTTGCATCAAATCATAAAATTTCTGTTTCTATACATGTTAAACTATGTATTTTATATATGTGTGTTCGGAAATGAGCATCAGTAAAATAAGATCAAATCATCTCTGGCTGACGGAGAAAGCACGTCTCACGGACTCAGCTAACAATCTACTTATTAATATTAATGAATTACAAAGACGCATAATTTTGGAGTGTTCATGTAACTTAAATTGAAGAGGTCCAACCAACGAGCTTATTATGAGTGTACAAAACCATAAAGTCAGGAAATATTAGAGGTGAATTTATATTTATTTAACCACATGATCTCCATAGGATTCTTCCCGTGTCGCAAACATTTCGGTGCAGTAGGAAGTATGTGTATATGTTTTATTTAATGAGTATGTTCTGCGAAATGCAAAAAACGTATTCTTCCTGTTTGGTGACTACCTTTCAATTTCTTCAATGTTGTTCCAATTTGTTTCACATTTGCTGTGTCGAAGTAGTTTTAGATGGTAATTATTGACACGAAATTCATTTTCACCACAAATCAATAAATAAAGAGTTAATCGTAAATAGTTAATAGTTTGCAAATTATGGGTAATTTAACCGCTCGAAAGCATGTGTTTTTACAAACTGATATTTTACGCTAAACCATGTGTTTCGAACACGACTACAGTTTGGTTGTTGATAAATATTTTTATATGTTTGATATTGTAATGAATATTTAATTTTTTTAGTTTTTTTTTTCTCATCAAATCCGTACCGAATGCTTTAAACTACAAAATATATATTGTTTTCTAACCTGATTTCGTTATTTTTCGCTTAAAACGCATGAGATATGAAGTGGTCGTGGAATCTGCTGAAATAACATTTAAAAATTATTTTTGTGATGTTTTGTTTTTTGCATAATCCTATAAAATCTCGTTAATAGAATAAAAAAAATTTGCAAGAATTATCTGAAAATTTCACAAATAAAACAAAGTTATGACGGGTTATATATGTGTGTAAAGCCGAGTACCCTCAATATTTAATTTCTTTTCAGTGGAAACGCGTGCATTTACCCACAAAATGAGAGCGTCAGAATCCTATTTTTTGACGGGGTAAAAATGTTAAAAATTTAAACCTCAACAACTTTTTTAGAAAAAGCTTTCTGTAAAATGAAATAAGCCCTGGGATTCAGCGGAAAAAAAACTTAGATCCGTATACCAAATTTGAAGATTTTCACTCAATTATAAAATTTCATAAACAACTGCATATTCACAAATAGATGCAAATGAAGAGAAGTTGGTCATCAGATGGCCGAAACATCATGCTTAAATAAACACTTTAACTCTAGATATATAAAAATAATTTACTCATTTATTTATAAAATGTATGGAAGGCCGAAACTGGAAAACATTAGTGCTATTTGGTCAAACGTATTATTTGATATCTATTAAGTTAAAGCAGTAGTTATAAATCTAAGAATTGACAATCGTCAACATAAACATAATCGAAGAAGAAATACAATAAAAATACATTGAGTAATACGTAATTAATTTAAGCAACTGTATTAGAAATCTAAAACAAAAAACAATATATGTGAATCTCTACTCAAAGGCATTGTATAGATAGGTTAGTGGGAACGAAACAGCTGAAGATTTAAAGATTCCATAGAAATGATGTTTGAATGGTAGGTCAAGTAAAACCAAGAATTAGTATTCAACAGAAGTAAGATTTAAGAAGGGGTCAACAAGGTCAAAACACATCAGAGAAGGTGTGTGTGCCTTCAGCAACTTTACTCACGCACTGTAACCGCACCTCAAATATACTTTCCAGCATAATGAACTGGAGTGACACCAGCAAGAACACACACATACATATAACCGTACCCACAGGACTGTAGAAATATGCATATAAACATAAAAGTATGAAAAGTGTATACAGACAAACAGACACATTCAACACTACGTACATACGAATGCATGAAATATAAGTGTGCGTTTGTGTGAGTATGTGTGTGTGTGTACGCGCAAAAGAAACATGTACACGCTCACTGACATATGAATGGACTCCAAAATATACATACGTATACACATACATACCTATACACGCAAAGAAAAATAGAGTGTGGGATTACAGAAAATGAGAGTATCAAAATCCGTGTGTATATTTAAAATGCGCGTATATGTGATTTGGCTGTGTGTGTGTATGTGTGTATGCATGTATGTTTATGTGTATGCGTGTATGTATAGATGGATGTATATATATATATATATATATATATATATATATATATATATATATATATATATATATATATATACATATATATATATATTTATATATATATATATATATATATATATATGTGTGTGTGTGTGTGTGTGTGTGTGTGTGTGTACATATATATGTGAGTGTGTAAATACACACACATATATATATATATATATATACGTATATACACCCATACACACATATACATATATACATAAAGAAACATACATGCAGACATGTTTTAAATCTTATGTATTCACCCACTCATAAACATTTACATATGCACGCATATTTCCGCGAGCACATATAATGCAAGCGGTTGTAAAATATTACCAGTCCCTAAGGATAAAGAGAGAACGCGTCTCCGAGATTGACAAAGGAATTATTACAAGTAATTTTAATGAATTGTATATTATAAACAATATCAGACGATATCAACGCATTAAAGCAAATGTGAGTGCAGGTGAGGATGTTCAGAAGTATAGGATTACGGAAACAAGGCCGTTATCAATTAGTAACCACTTCAATAGTGCTTAAAGAGAATAGTTACGGCATAAAATATATGGATGCGTGGAACTGGAATGCGAAATATCAATAGGCCATCAAGTACGTTTACATGGAAGTAGAATGTCAATATGTGGTCTAAAACAAACTCTATTACAAAGGGAAAACTAATTATAGTCATCACTGGATATGAGGTGGTCAAATGCATTGGTCAAAATCATGATGGTTATTAATATAAGTGTGATGAGTTAGTATAAGTTTAGGTACAGTTAGAATATAGGAACGAATTTTTTTAGGCTACTGCAATTTTATAATCTATGCATCATATTGGTTTATATTATTCAGTAGCATTTTATTGATATGGAATGTCCTAAGTATATATAGCCTACGCCAGCCACGGCACTTGAAAAAGTACTACATAGAAAATGTTGCGATACTGTTGTCAAACTATGGTTGCTATGTATATTAAATACATTTGGTAATTGCCCTTGATATATATATATATATATATATATATATATGTATATATATATATATGAGTCTGTTACAGTATGTCATACCGGCCATGATGAAATACCACAAGGTATAGAAAATACGTATTCGTCTTTATATATTTATATATTTAATCCTTTATATTGAACACTCAATATTTCATATATTCAATAAGACATATTCCATATATTCAATAAGTCATTCAATACTTCATTTCATTGTACCATCCATCTTTTGTTATATTATGTATAATATATTCCATATTCTATATCCCACATTAATTTTACAAGAATATAAATAAAAAACGTAAAAAACAGACAGAGTTGGAACTCTTTTAAATAAAATAATATATATATGTATATATATATATATATATATATATATATATATATATATATATATATATATATATATATATATACATATATAATTTGAAAATGCACTGAGAATAGTTAAAATATCTTTTTTTTTTATATTTGAAGCTTTAACCTGTTTCACAGTTTAGATTGATCTTCAAAAAGTTCAAAGAGAATGACATGGTTTATATCGCAGTTGACTTGCTTCGGACTAGTGTTTGAAATATGCCCTATGTTTTATGGAGAATTTATGGCTCAAATTATTATAGAAAACGTTTTAAGGATTGATACACAAATGCAAATAGAAATTTCAAAATTATCTGAAAGCCGAAAAAACAATTTTAAACTGTATAAAGAAAATGGTGAAAACGAGGAATTTACATATTAAGGTGGCAGAGATGTGTTCTTTGGCTCTCTAATTATGAATCTCATTTAAAAACGAGTATACTACCAAGAACCCATTCCTAAAGAAAGTTAAATCCCACAACTGATTAATCAAACACCTGAATATGGAAATTATAGTCACCAATTCCTTAAAGACAATTCAAGGCTAATTCGACAACCAAAGAATCCAACTAAAACAATGGAAGTTTTCCCACCGACTGGACTAAATTTTCCCCGAATCCGAAAACATACACAATGGATGAAAAATATCAACTTAAAAGACAACTACACAACGAAACAAACACAGTCCAGAACAACAAAGGCACACGTTCGATACGAAAGACCACAAGTTAATAGAGAAAATATCCTCGAATATGTAAATAGTAATAAAAGGAAAACTATATTTATGTATATATATATATATGCACACATGTAATAAAAGGAACATTTTATATATATATATATATATATATATATATGCACACATGCATTGATAGGAGCCATCGTCACACACACGTTTGTATCTCCACGCACCATGTATCTCCAGACGTTAAATCCCTGTCATGCAATACGTGCCCACAATTTTTCTCTGCTCATATGAATCAAGATGCGTCATATATCATTTAATATCTACAAATTTCAATATTAATTTTGAATTATTCCCATGGCTCCAAGGCATTTTCTGGGAAGTTTACTCCCACGATGGAAAGCGATATTAGACAGTATTACATATTGCCACAATGTGTAGCGATATATCTATAATTGTACTGATTCTTGACTAGTAGCCTTAGATCATTCCTTCTTCAATGAACTGCAGTCATATACCTTCCTTCATTAGACTCGAGAAAAGAGATTTTCGCCATATCATTTTAAACATAGACTTCTAAACATCAAACCATGTGTCCAATTATTTTATGTACTGTCGGGATGGAGAATGGCTCACACATGTATGCATTGGCATCGTTCTAAAATTAGAATGGTCTTTCCATGAATAACAACTAAGCATTAAGATTTTCAAACGAGACGTTTTATGTGTATACACTCATATTTCCGGCATTAATATGCTTGCGAATATTTAAATCCATTGCGTTATATGTAGGAAGTTGTCGCTCGTTTATTTAGTAATCATTCACATACTTAACTGGAACACCGCAAATATTTCTCGTCCTATGTCTGTCTGTCCTAATGCGTGGTACATTCGGCAAGTGTCTGTTACTATAGCCACGGATGAGAAAAGTCTTCTGAGTGAATTTGTTGGCAAGATGATGAAAGAATTCTGTCGCATATATGTATGCATGTGCTTGTCACTGTGTGTCTATGCGTATGTCTGTCTTTCTCTTCGGGTTTGTTCGAATTTGATTACCTAAGAAGTAATGTTTGTCGTAACTAGCGGTTTGGCAAGACAAGCCAATAGATTATGAACCAGACGAAAAAGATTAATACTAGTGACAATCCATTCGACTAGAATTCTTCAAGGTGATGCCCAAACCTGTCTACATCCCAATGACAGAAACAAAGACAAGATTAAATATTTGTAGTCTAAATTCGCTACCCTGTCATCGCTGCTGATCACTAGTGTTACTCTGATACAAGACCTGAAGACATGAAGGAAAAATATGCTGCACAATCAGCAATCCCGCTTCATGTATAACACCCAAAATATATATATTTTTTAATTTGGTCATCCGTTGTTTAACTAGTAGCAATCATTATTGTTATAACATTGGCTACATGGGGTTCATTAATGCTGGATGCTGGCGATTTCTGATAGGAATTATATCATATCTTGCAAATGAACGTTTTCAAAGTAGAGGAAATGCTTTCTAAAGACGGGTAGACTGCCTAGGTGCAGACATTTACAGTAAAAATTATTTCATTGTCACTAACTTATTTATTGGAAGGGCAATTTTGTTCTAAATTTTTATCATCGCATTTCTTTCACTTCGAACTTAGTAGCGTCAAGATTACAGTTTTTAAAAAATCAGTTGATTTAAACTGTCAATGATCACAAAAGAACGGATGAGAGGCTATAAATATATTTATAAAGCCAACACATAGCTGGAAGAACAACATAATACGTTTACAGAGTAACCAAAGCTATCTGACGAAGACATCTCGAATAACATAAAGAATAATAAATATAATTCTGATATTCAAATCAAACACTTCTCTTGGACCCACAGGTTTTGTTGTAACTCTGAGAGTACCATAAGTTCATGAGTTTTGTGTAGGGTCTTTTCGAACTCACGACATCCATCGCATTCCAAGTATGAATACGCCCACATTGTTCCAGACGGAAAAGGAGGAGTGAATGACATATCGGTAGAGGCAGCAAGGCCATCGCTAAGCCCCTGCAAACCCTGCGGTCGCATGAGGCCTCTTCTGTTGAGGGGCCCCACATTATGATCAAAGTACATAGAAGAGATATCTATTTACTTTGGTTAAGATGTTAACTGAAAATTAGAAGCCAGACTATGGAAAAAAATAGGAGGGTGTACCGTACAAAAATTTATTGGGAAGAGTGTTACCGCTGTGAATTTTCTATCTTGTCCTTTATTTTCTTTTCTACTTTTCTTCATTTTTGCCTTCTTTCATTTTCTATCACATGACTTTGTAAATGAACAGTCTGGTGTGCTTATTTGTATGACCTACCAATGTATACAATGAGATTCTTTGCCTTAGGTGTTGAGATCGTCAAGAAACGGAAGCAAAACTGAAAGAAGACAATAAAACTACTACTACTACCACCACCACCACCACCACCACTTCTACTACTACTACTACTACTACTACTACTACTACTACTACTACTACTACTACTTCTACTACTACTACTACTACTACTACTACTAATAATAATAATAATAATAATATGCAGAAGAAGAATAACAACAACAACAACAACAATATATTCATATTTTGACACTAAGCTAGCAGCTTTTGGGTTAGGTTTAACCCTTATGATCGATTGTTACCTTTTTATCCACATTTTTTTTTATAAATCTTGCCAATATTTATTCAACGGGAAGGGACTACGCTCTTCATCGTCATCATTCCTAGAATAAAATGAGAAACCGCCTGATTGCTTTTACCCGACTACTTCAGATTTGTTTAGCATCTGATAATGTTCCAGCTCTTTGCTGAATCCAGAAGTGCAGCTGCGTCAATGAGAAGAGCTGAGTAACTAAGTATCTTTATCTACAATGTCTATTACACATTTTCCTGTGCAATAATTGTTATAAACGTCGGTACCTCAGCTTGCCATCGCACACCAGCATAACAAGCCTTCTATATCGTTTGAAGTGACCTTAGATGGAACGACCGAATAGTGATAAACGCCTCACTAGCATTAATAATAACGAATTTATGAAGTGTTATCATTCGTAATGTAAATTCGACACAGGATTTATGTTTCAAGGAACCTGCTTAGTGGATCGATACATGAATGTCATAACAATCCATATTGAGGTACACACTGTGACCCTTGCTCGTGTTTAAGCGAAATGAATGACTGCAAGTGAACATCCGCACTGAGCTGAAGCCAATTTCTCACATAATACATTATAATAATAGCGGGATTTCTCTATCTCATTTAAATTGTCAATTTCCCATCCAATAATGAAATACACATAGGGCGATGAGCATTTTACCTGCACACATGTACACACGCACACACAAAAGTATAGACACGTGTGTACTTAGGTGTGTGTGTGTGGGTGTTCGTGCGCGTGTACATACAAAAGCAGACATGCATACACATAGTGACATTAGATAGATAGGCAGATAGATAGATATATAGATAGATAGATAGATAGATAGATAGATAGATATATAGATAGATAGATAGATAGATAGATAGATGAGCCTGTATGTGACGGTATGCATATCGGTATGCATACACAAATATTAACTTCAATAAATACTAACCCATAACATGCATGGAATGCATACACAACAAAAAGAAATGTGATTGTTGTTACACATTTACACAACCCTCGCCACTTAGAGAAACACATCCTTGATGTAGCAAATATGAACACTACACACTTAACGTCTTAATCTACAATTTTGGCCATGAATTATGCTGAACTATAGCATATTCAGAGCTTTATAGAAGTTGGTATATGTCAACTAATAATATATGTCATATATCTCTTCCACTTGTCATTTTACTAACAAATATTTAGATAAAAAAAAATTATGTTTCAAAATATATTAGAGATAATAAAAAAGGGAGATATTTAAACATAAGCCGAATCTCTCACGTTTATTCCATTTTTGAGTGTGTGGTTAGTTATATTACAGTTCAAACACACACAGAGTGAAATATTTTACCATGAACTCAAACGCCACGAACTCTCAAATTACGGTACGTTATAAAAAAGTAATGCATCTATAGCATATAACCATCCACCTGGAGGCTCTTCTTTTTGAATCACGTTTCGTATTTGAAGCTAATTTCTCTCCTCCCCATTTCACAACAGTCTCGTCGTCTCTTTAAACGGTCATAGAAAACATACGAATAAATAAGAAAGTATATAAAAATACAGCGTGATTATTATACAGTCACCCTTGTGACCAAATTCAAAATCCTAACTAATGCCAAACACTAATTCGAGCTAAATTTGTTTTGTTCATAACATTGTTATTGTCTTAAAATTGGTATAACATGTTTTCCTTTACTTCCTCAGATATATGGTACTACAATAATGACATATTATTGGCTATAATATATTGTACTGTCTTAAATGAAAATATCGTACCTAAGAAAAAATGTCAGCTTATCGAGCAACACGCATTCAATTCAGCTACTGTATATTCATTACAAATGCGCTCTTCCATATTCAGACGGATCTTTCCTATCAAGGAAAAATATCTGTCATCTTTGCACTTCTCAAAATTTATCTCACTTCACTGAGAACCTGAAGTACACTGTTTGGAGTAATTGTCTATGTTGCAATGGAATCGATTTAACTATATTGCTTGATGTAATCAAATATACATAACTTTACGTAATCATCTGATAAGTTCATGTTCGCAAAAGTCTGCGATCTTGAGATGATATCTCCATTTTAGACCTATCGAAAATAGTAGAGATGTGTTGGAGTTAGCTGAGCGAAAATTTCCATCGGATTTCACGCATTACTTATATATTTCAGCGTTTTATCTCTTTTTCCTCTTCTCTATTACTGCCTCTCTCTACGCGAACGTTCATACATTCATACACACACACACATATATATATATAAAGAGGGAGAGAGACAGATAGACAGAAAGACAGACAGACAAATAGATAGATAGATAGAAAGATAGATAGATAGATAGATAGATAGATAGATAGATAGATAGATACACACATACAAACATACATACACACACACAAGCACACATACAAACATAAATACATACACACATGCACCTCACATTATATAGAAAAAGAAGCATCGACACAAGCACATACACAAGATTTAATATTTCTGAATTTATTCTGACCATCCCTAGCAGATTCTATATTCGTATTTATTTACATTGTTTAAAGCTTCTTAATTTTTTCTCCTGGCTACTTTTAACCTACTTATATTATTTGGTATCATAGTTTCTTTTCCGTTCCCCTTTCTTTTACTCTATATGTCAATGTGTCGGTGTAATGTTATCCATGTCATTCTTAGCTTCCATTGGCTTGTCCTGGTACTTATCTCGTACTTCCCT
>NC_142946.1:17861758-17881758 GCF_046866305.1 Octopus bimaculoides | reverse complement strand
TAATTATGCTTGTAGAAATGCAGATATGCTTGAGACGTCGAAACATGTATCTCGTTTTCATGTCTGCTTTTCAGATGCACGCAGCCACTTACAGTAGCAAGGTCACACACTCAGAAGGTGAGTTTGAGCTCGAGGGAGGGGTAGGATGAAGAGCAATTCCAGCGGAATACGGAACAATGAACCGCTTTACCAACAATTGTATGAGAACAATATCATGGATTCCTGAATGAATGGAGCGTGGAAGACCTGGAGAAAAACGTATGTTGAAAAGAAAGACGGATGGTCGATACATAGCGTGAAAACACACGCGACACACAATTACCTACAGTAGAGAACAACATTAAGAGACTGAGAAAAGGACGAGGCCGTATATGACACGTGAAACAGCAAGTGGGTAAAATAAAGTTAATTTTATAATAAAAATAAATCGTTGCAAAATTAGAGGTGTATACATCGGGAAAATTTGGTGATTTGAGACATTGTGCTGAAATTTAAGACATTATTTCGCGGATAGGGCACTTAGGTGTAATGTATGCGACATCCTGTTACTGTTGTGTGAGGAACATTTTAAGAATTTATGAAATAAACTGAAAACAAAATTAGCAGTTTTGTGTGTTATTAAGAGACGTAATTTTTTTTCAAACGTGTAAACGGAAATCTAAGCAACACCAGCAACGACAAGAACAGCACAGACATCCAACTTACAAATACGAAGACATGTAAGCGAAATTGGATATATAACGGTAGTTGACCGATTAAACTTTACTTATCTTAGGAAACTTACAAATTCTCGATTGAATTTTGTTTCATTTTCGTGAGCAATACTGTTGTACATTTAAAGTTTACCATATCTTCTTTTTCAACTTAACTTCGTCTTATATCTCTTTGTGCTTTCTATAAAGATGCTGAGGAAGATTTTGTAAAACTATTGCCATAAGAAAGCAGAGGCTTATTTGTTTGTCTCTACGGAAATGAATAACATTCGCCAATAATTGTAAATGACAGTCCTTTTACTCGAGGCGATGTAATAAGCAGCATCTTTACGCAGCTTGGATACAATAAAATGCAACCACCATTGTAGTTAACTACTATCATGTCATGCCAAGCATGCAAAGATTGTATATTTTTTGTTTTATTCATCTCCCTATGCGTATTTCTATTATTATAGAAAGGATAATGGGCAATTTAAATTAGATGGAACTAGCACTACTATTATGATGCATAATGTATGAAATTGACTTCAAATAATTGACGATGTTCATTCGTCGTAGAAATTTATTTCGTTTAAACATGTGCTAGGGTCACAGGATGTCCCTCATTCTGTCTTGTTCTGACATCCACGTATCGATCTACTAAGCAAGTTTCTCGGCACATGAATCCTTTGAATTACTGTGGCGCCCAGCAGCATTTCATTCCGTTATGAATATCGATATGATTAATATCATTCCTTATATTCATATTGTTATTGTCATCCTGATATTCATATAATTGTTGCCGCTGTCGGTTGTGGCGATATATTTGTTGCTGCTGTCGCAGTATTGAATAAGCATAAATCTTAAAGCTTTTGCCTAGAGATATTTGTTCCTGGAATTTGGTTTCTAAGTTCAAATGCCACTATGGTCTACTTTGATTTTTATTCATACTGTCTCGTAAATACTAAAGCACTTATCAAGACCCAGAGTCGATAGATTCGATGCAATTCGTGCCGAAATTAATTCTGCTATAGTGCCTATATTAAAAGCCGTGTAAATGTGCTAGAGCGACACACTCTTTAAAACTTCGAATGAAATTCTTCGTATTCTTCACAACTCTGAGTGAAACTATCTCCATTGCATCCGTCTATAGTCAATAATCTAATAGAAAAAAAAAACAGTCCGGTAGTAGGGTTAATATAAACCACTATTCATAATCCAAAATATAAAACTGTGTGCCTGTGCGAGAACAATAAAGATATTGATATAGATGTTTGATTGCATCTATTTTGATTCCGTTATTGTTGATGCTTTTCATGCCGTAGGCGTTGGTGTTGTTATTCATTGTCCTGGTAAAGCACGTCAAATTGTGATTCGGGTTTATGTTTTAAATTTTGTTACGACATTCCGTATGAGATTAATTATTTATTTCCACACATTATTTTTATATCAGGCACTGATTGTTCATTTCCACTTTTATTCTATGATAGGTAGTGAGAAAAGCATTTTCAACATGTAATTTTCTCTTTGCGACATTTTTTACATGATATCGACTGGACTTCGACTTGGACCCTAATAGAACAATGGCATTTATATACATAACGCACAAAAACTATAATGGATTATCAAAAAAAATAATAATAATACTCAAACTAAATATATCTGGTGTTTCTAACAGAAATTACAATCTATTATCAGTTTCTTTCTGGAATAGCTGACGACGGCAAAAAAACGGTGTACAGGTCTCGACATACACGTTCATAAGCACAGCACCCAGCCAGAACATAACCAGCTTCTTGTATATCACACATTCATGAGTAATTCTGATGTAAACACCAGATATTTTCTCCAATTTGGTCAAGGAAATACGTGAAGCAATTATACCTCATGTAATCAGGTGTCCTCATGCACTGTATGGGACATTCTCTTCTACATCGAACGAAACAAAATGTACGGTATAATTTACATGCTCTACAGATAGATGAGACTCTCCAGGAGGCTCATGCGTTGGGATACGTATATATTCCCCGATGTATATCACAGTATCAATATAATCACGGCAAAATGATTTAATACCGTTTAATGAAATTGAAGATGTAAGACTACTCTTAAATACCGGACGCTGTGTTACTACACGTATGTTAGCGAAAGCCATTTGCTGTCAAACGGGCTAGAAGGTTCTTAGAACGCTGCAGTAGCAGTAGAACATCTTATGCTATCGGATAACAAAAGTGCTGATGAAACTGTGCAGGTAAACAGACTGCACATTTCTGATACACAAGCACGACAAAATGGAAGCTAATTTTTGCTGTTATATGATTTTGCATGTCATTCTTTCCCTTCTAAGCTATCTATTTTGTCATTCGTATTTCTGTTGTTGAATCGTTTTACTGTTTCACTTACACTGTGGCTGTTACTGGCTGAAGCTAGTGTTCTTTCGTCAATTCGATCATTCAATTTTCAATTTTAATATCTCAGTACAGGCGGTGTCATTTTGCGTTTTATCTTGTTCTGCCACCTTCCTTATTTGGTATAATATTTACAGTGTTATACATTTTGCTTTGAAAACACGTTTCAAATTTTCTATCTAAAACTGGTGGGTTATATTTATTCTCTTTAGAAAAGAAATAGAATATATAAACCCTGGTGTGGCCCATGAATTGATTGTGCTCACAACTTACACTAGATTAACTTATATTTTGTGTAACTTTCTTATCACCCACTGGTATTCTTTGGACCGGAAATAGTCGATCTCCCTTTTCCCGCCATTACATTATCTTTCAGCAACACCCCTAGTCCTTACAGATGAAGTGATACCACCTTGAACATTTACACCATCAAATTCATTACCCTGTGGAATGAAGAATTTAGACGTTTTTGCCGTGAATTAAGATGGCGAGTTGGCACAGACGTTTGCCTATCGGGCACGATTTTACTTGCAATTCCAGTTTTTTTACATTCTGATTTCAAATTCAGCTGAGGTCGACGTTGCCTTTCCTCCTTCCAGAATCGATAAATTAAAATTCCTGTCGAACAATGGAGTCCATGTAATTGACTGCTTCTCTAAACATCACTGGTGTAGCGGCAAAATGAGAAAATATATTTACACCAAATGAACAATCTCCTATACATTTTTGGGAAGGAGGGCTGTGTTTTGCTATATCAGTATTGCTTTGGATTTGGACTCATATTTTGTTTGTTTCCTTCCTTTTGCGTTAAGCTTATTTGCTCTGTAGATTATTTAGAATATGGTACTATTTGAATTATACTCTTTGGCAATTCATTATGTTTCAGTTGTGCCTGTGTGAGTTGTTTTATGGTGCACGCCTAGACAAATGATTCTCTGATATATTAAAAAAAAACTTCATGTTCTAGCAGTTTCTTGAACTTCTAACTGTAATACAAAGTACAACTTCAAATGTTTCCTCGATAATTTAATAAAGAGACGTGTTAGTATTATATAGAGAATTATTTAGAAGTTTCCTGTTATATGCGCAGCGATTTATTTTCATTATATTTAGATTCATTATGCTTCTTTGCGTATTGGCACTGCGAATAGAGATTTATCTATAATCGTATTGATTTTTGTTAACTAGCCAAGAGACATTTCATGTTAACTGAACTCAAGTGTTATCAATTGGCGTCGTCCATTATATTATAAAGACGGATGTTGCTCCATGACGCGGTAAAAATAGACGCAAGAATCATTAAACTACATACCATAAAGTATTTTACAATGTGTCCCACCTGTGAAAGCTCCGCTTAACTAAGCACTAACATGGTGCAGCGTTGTAAACGATGTTCTGATTTAAAGTAACTTGATATTACGACAGTCAACAAAAATCACTTTTAAAATATACACAATCAAATCTTTAACGTTACTTGTGTGCTCTGCACTAATAAGAGAGAAGATGTAATAAATTACAGAACTTGATAGTTTGCAACCAAAGAACACGAAAACAGACCGAGTGCCTGAGATTAGATATAATACTTGTAATATTAAGCTGATGATTGACTTTATATTAATGATTCAGCTAGTGTGCTAAAGAAACAGTCTCTGGTAAATAGGATGTTCAAATGAATGCATATACACACAAAACAATATCCATAGAGAGATTTATACTTTCATACATATACCACATATATATATATATACATGAATATATTTGTGCGTGTGTGTGTGTGAGCCTGTGTGTGAGTGAACCTGTGTGTGTGTGTGTGTGTGTGTGTGAGCCTATGTGTGCGTGTGTGAGCCTATGTGTGTGTGTGAGCCTCTGTGTGTGTGTGTGTGAGCATGTGTGTGTGTAGAAGAATACATGCATTCATATATACATAAGTACATACATATGCCTCATCGGCTTTCCATCGAAAGAAGACGTTGCCTGATCTTGTCCAGCAATCATCTCTGGAAAGTATGCATGTGGGCCTCAAGGCCTGCTATTGACCTTCAGGTGATCTGCTGCAGATGACGCTAATTGATGAAATGAAGAAATGAAGCTTCTCATGTGCTCTTTCGTATTATTTTTCTATTTTCCTCAGTAGCAAGAATTACTAGTTTTAGCGGTCAGTGGCATTTATCGCACGCCGCAAGGACGTCTCCTCCTAGGAACCTGAGGAGTTTCCAGATTTCTTCATTTGTCTCTTCAGCACATCCCAGTTTCGCAAAATATAGCCACCACTATCTCACCTGCCCTGAGGCAGAAAACTACCTTTGGGATCCAGCTGCACTTCATCAAGCAAACATGTGTTTTTCTACAATACTTCGATGAGGGCCACTACACTAAATGCACCAGAGATGCGCAGGACGTGTATACTAGGAATGCGATCCGATCGTCTAATAATCTGCATGGAATGCAGATGACGAAGGTGGACTCATATCAGGTGCACGTTCCATGTTGTAGAAGAGACATGGGTGCACAGTAGCACTGTAAATCTGTATCTTTGTACTGCGGCAATGTCATAGATGCTCGTTTGTTCTACTTTCGAGGAGAGGAAAAATACTGAAGAAGAAGCAAAAAGATAGCAACACAAAGCCCGACATATCCAGCCAACACAACCGCCCTTCCTGCTATGTGATCAGGGTGGTCCGACATTGTCCTATTCCTGACATGGCCGTCTGAGTCATGTCAGGTTTAAGCATCATGGAGGCACCATATGACCCAAACTCGTACAAGTGTGGTGCCGGCGACGATGACGATAATAACACTGAAGAATATAAGTGCTTCAACATGTACGAAGCCGTAATACGGGAAGATGCGATAACATAGAGCTGACACTCAGGGGAACAACATTGACGCAATTATGTGTTTGTAGGACACTGTAAATACACACATACGAAATCTAATTTAAACCGTAGATTCGACAGTGAGGTTGCTCCTTCGTGTTACAGAGATATAAACGCCGTTTGTGTTATTATTATATATAAAAATCTATAATTAGGTATGAATGTATGTATGTATGTATGTATGTATGTATGTATGTATATATATATATATATATATATATATATATATATATATATATATATATATATATACATGTGTGTGTGTGTGTGTGGGTGGGTGTGGGTGTGTGTGTATATATATATATGTATATGTGTATATGTGTGCGTATATATATATATAAATATATATATATATATATATATATATATATATATATATATATATATATATGTATGTATGTATGTGTATATGGATAGCTTTAAGTGTGCTAATCTGGCGTTTTGTGTTTGCATTAACCATCTCAATTTATGAGTCAGTCAAATCTTGTCTCGTATAACAAAATAACTCGAAACATAGATATTGTCGACTACAGTCCTTGGAGAAAAAAAAAACAAGATATGATGTAGTCCACTGACTAAATCCAGTAAAATTGAAGTACAACGCAAAAATTGGAAGATATTAATGTAATAATATAAACGACTTCAGCAAAGATAATGATATTAGCAAGTTTGTTTCTTAAAAGGTGTTAACAGATAACGTGTTGCCTTACAAAATGTTCTCTTTCTAGAGAAAATTTACGTAATTTTCTTTTCACATTAGCTGGTAAATCGTGAAAACAAACATACCATCAAAGTAAGATTTTTAACGGACAAAATTGAATTAATGATGACGCACAGTTTTTTGAACTAAGATTTTGTAATGCTTTTAAATTCTGGCAATTTCTCAGAGTAATTGATACTAAAATTTTCTGTCATATTGGATCCATAGGCACCGTTAGATGAATATAATGGCCTGATGTTTCATACATTTAATAATAATCACATACGATGAAAGGAAACGGTAGCTGATATGGTTACAAACACCGAACAAATTACGTAAATGAAAAGAATATATCAATGCATTACATAACGTACATCTGCTAGCGTAATCCTTTACATTCTCTTATTCTTTCTCTCTTCCTCTACTACTCTGTCTGTCTTTCTCTCTCCATCTCTCTATCTTTCTCGCTCTCTCTCTCTTTCTGTATATATATATATATATATATATATATATATAAGCGTCTAAGCGTACCTCTTTTATTTTGAAGAAGGTATTTCTATCTTTTTAATGCTAATAAAGATGTGAAAAGGCGGCGAGCTAGTAGAATCGTTAGCACGTCGGATGAAATGCATATCGGTATTTTTCTCCATTAGTGGGGTTGAAAATTAGAGAGTTACTGAGCGCAACTAAGGCATGTTTCCCTCGAAATCACTAATGATTTCATGAATCTCCCAGCATCCTACACTTTTGCCAATGTAGTATATTCACGCATATTTTGAATTATAATATTTGCATTTTGGCTGATATTGGTTTCCGTATTAAATTCGATGGAGAGTAATTGTTCTGTGATACCAAGAAGCTACAGCAATAACGGATTTATCCATATTTTGTTGCCTCTTTTGCAATGCAGTGCTTATAATTTTCCAACAGATATTTGGTAATTTTTAAAGAAATGTTTCCTTTCCCTTATCTATGATTATAACTTTTTTTTATATTTGCTTCAATTGGCTTTTGATCATGGCTTAATATTTCATTGCATTTTATTTCAAATATTAACATTTATAATGTACACACAAACGTAGAACAGTGCTAGCTATAATGATTTGGTCTCAGAATTTTCTGATAAGAGAACTTGTAGGATAGAAAAATGGATATCACTAAGAATTTCTACTGCGGACTAGCAACTACTACCGTTTAACTTGAATTGATTTCATCATTGGCAAAAACACTTCACTCGGACATTTAGTACTACAAGAAATCTTCATTCGAATTTTGAAATCAGAATGCCAGGTGCTTTCTTTCACATCTGTTTTCAAATCTCAATATCGCTTCAGAGACGTTTCTCAAACAGAATATCTTACAGTTGGTGCCGTTCTATATTTGCATATACTGTACTTTATAAATGTCAGACATATATGTATTCTTTTTCTTTTTAGATATTCATTTTCTAATGCTGTTTCGAATGCACATATCTATTTCATTTTACCCTCATCATATACCGAATAGGTTAGCATGTGTGTGCGTTCGTTATTAAGTAGATCAGGTCAAAACATGTGTGTGACCATCTACCAATATCTATTTAACTGTGTTCTAACACAAACATCTCCAAAGGGAAGGGTTTTTTTTCATTTTCGTTTCTGAGACAACGTATGGCAACTAGCGTCATTCAACATTTGTATATACATCATAAATGCTATACACATCGTTATTTTAATCTAATGCTCTTTCAAGTGGGAATATTGATTTCGTTTCATTTTTTTCTTTTATTTACAGTTATTTTTTCTTTATTTTATTTAGATTTTTTTCATTATTCTCATTTTTCACTATCAAAACCATGTGACACGTTTAATACTTCAATAAAATAATTTTTTTCAGTTTTTGTAATATTTTATAACACCTAAAACCATTTCCTTTCATTTTATATCAATAAAATGTTGTTAAACTTTCATCTTCTTCCATTGTAAACATAAAGTTCTGGTTGTCAATTATGGTGAAATATCATAGGGTGCCAAATGCTCGCTGCAATACTGGTTAAATTTACTCAGTTACGGAAATTGTATATCATTAACTCAACCATGTCTTCTACAATTTACACGTGATTATTTTCTTCCGAAATACATACTCAGCCATCAATGACTTTTCACCAAATTTTCATTGATTTTAGTTAAGCCAACCTAATTTCTAATTTAAAAAATCACTACAATTGGTATCGAATGAATAGTGCTCGGTCGGATTTTCCCTGAAATTATGCATGGAAAATTAAAGATGATTATATCTACTTTACTCTTTTAGTAGTTTCTATCATCGAAGTGTCAGATTATTTTGTATTATTTATTGCAGTAGTGATTTAATACCCACATCTACGTATGTTATCAGTTTAGGAATGATGAAAGTGAAACTGGGTGGAATAGAATGAGATCAAAATTAGTTAACCAACCAAATAAGATGAGTTATGACTTACTCCTGTATTTACAGGCCAGCCAGCAGCATTCCAAGTACCAAGTTCAACTACCTATTATAAGCCAAAGACTAACGTCCCTCTATAGATGAACTAATGTTTGAAAACTAATATTATGCATGACATATTTGAAAACTAATATTATGCATGACATATTTTACCCCAATGCCATTCTCAATAATATAATTAAGAAATAACACAACGTGCAATAGTGTTAAGCTTGATAAATAGCAAAAGCCATATCTTCCGACTAAGTAACTACCTATGTCGTCAGGGTGTCACCGGGAAGTAGCTGCCCGGCCAAAAACGTTTAGACATTATCTAGTGGACGACAGGAACGGTATTTTGAACGGAGCTGTCTGTGTGTGGAGGTGCATAGTTCATATCATTACTATGCTCTTTAAATGCTTTAATATATCTGACTGGTAACGACTGGATTTCCAGAATGTGTAAATGTAGACATGAACAGACTCTATTTACATTATTTACATTATTTATACTCGACAAACAAAATGTTCATAGTCTTTTCTCCTCTATCACAAATCATTATACCAGGTCTATTATTTTTACCTTTTATACAGGTTTTCTCCACCAGTAATCCTTTGTTTAATATGACTAGCTATGTCTTCTACCATAGTACGGTATCCCAGTACTATGTTTGTTGTGAACACGTTTCGGCTGATACATCTTCCAGCCTTCTACAGGTGTCTTGGAGAAATTTAGAAACTGAGTTCTTATTCCTAAGGTAATTTTCGATGTTATTATTATTATTATTATTATTATTATTATCATTATTATTGTTCAGGTCACTGCCTGGAATCGAACTCGGAATCTTGGGGTTAGTAGCCCGTGCTCTTAGCCACTAAGCCATATGCCCGTGACAAATGGACCTAAATTTATCACATATATCTATAAAAGAAATAAAATAAAACAAAATCACAGTTAATAGAAAGATAAATTCGAAGCCGTTACAAACACATTTACTTACTACGGGTTTCCGTCTGTTTCTCTTTGCCAAATGCACTGTCAACACTTTGGTCGAGTTTATAGTAGAAGACACTTGCTCAAGGTGCGACGCAACGGGACTAAACCTTAAACCATGTGGTTAGAAGGCAAACTTCTTTCTGCACAGCCATGCCTGTTCATGTAAGGAAAGTTATCTAATATCTAGTAAATCAGGGTCGAAGTAAATTTTGATAGGAATTACGACGGAGCGTGTATTTGCAGAGAATATGTTTCGAATTTGAAAGACAAATACATAAATATTAGCATACATACATATATGCATACATATATACATATATACATGCATGCATACATACATACGTACGTACATGTATACATACATACATACATACATGCATGGATACAGAAAGACAGACAGACATACATACATACAAGCAAACAAAATACCCTGTTGTCGATGTTGAAATTCCAATGAAGGAAACTTGGATTTAGGTTAGAAACCGATTCTTTCTCTTTTGGTAAGAAATCTTGAAATAAACTGAGTAATGACATACATAAATACATACATACATACACGCATATATAGATCAAAGTAATAAGAACCCGTACTATGGTAGAAGGCATAGCTAGTCATATTAAACAAAGGATTACTGGTGGAGAAAACCTGTATAAAAGGTAAAAATAATAGACCTGGTATAATGATTTGTGATAGAGGAGAAAAGACTATGAACAGCTGTATAAATCAGTTGGCCATCGGATGTTAACATAAAACTAACGTCCAACGTAAAAGTAAATAGCTACAGCTGCTCTATCCAGATTACAAATTTCAGTTTATACCAGTAATTCTTGGTTCACTGGGATACCACTATTTAGAAAATAGGCTTCCCAAAACCACAAAGTAAAAGCTGATTCGAAGACTACAGAGCCTCTGCATACATGTTCTGTAGCGTAGCAATTTCAAAACTGCAATTGTTTGCTCTTTTGTTAATCAGGTAGACATAATCGATATAACAATGTATCCGAAATAGGGAGAAAAAAGAAATAAAGATATAAGATTTCCACTTTCAAATGACATATGAAATAGAAAAATTGAGTACGTATCAAGTTACAAGCAAAAGAAAATATATAGTTACTTATGGCGGACCCTGTATATATAGAATTACTATTCTTATTATGATAAGAATAATACTTCCTTGTCATCATGGTCTTAACTCCGAAATGCCAATTTGGAGTTAAATGCCAGCCGACAAATTCAATGATTCATTTTATTAACATGAAATTGAAAACACCCAAGAAACATTTGGAATTTTGAAATTTCTTAACGGTATAGAAAGAAAATTTAATGTTTTATTATGGCATTGAAAATATTTCCTTTTCGTATATGTATTGCCCCTTCTCTTTCTCTGTTCAAATTTAACACTCGAAGTACGGATCAAAAATGTTGTGACAACCACTATTTATTGTGTTCACGTTGTCGAAAGCATTTCTTTGATATAAACTGATCAGGACCCCCGCTCGAGTCAGGTTCCTTACCCGTCTACATTATGACGTAAAGTACGGGTTTCAGATTATTGTGATTCGATCTCATCTAGGTAGCATACACCTGCGCATTACTAATCAATATACAGACAACACGCTCTAATCTCTTTGCTAATGTCTTGGCCAAAATGTTTCAATGTTTCAATCTTCATATCCTTGAGGGAGGACGCGTTACAGCTCTTCTGCTCATAGAATTAGAGATTATCTTGCTCTGCTGCCAGTTGTGATAGATAACAGCTAAGGTGATGGCACACCATCGTAAAACTTGTAAAGAGAGAAATCATTCAAACAAGCCATTTGTACTCCGTGCACGAATTCAATGATTTTGTTTTTCAACATCCGTTGTCGGGCTTCCACCATATTCAACTGACGGAGATGTGACAAGCAGCAACCTGTCACTCGATGAACCTGCCTGTGACCTGAATGACTCCCCCTCCTGGTGACCTCGACATCAGCCACTGAGTTCATCAATGTCTTCCTTTTTAGATCTCTGAAGGTCCTAATAAACTTGGCCCTCAGCTCGTCCTTCATGTTGCTGCCGCGTGTAGGACCTCAGTGCAGCTATTCGGTCGACCCTGGGTTTCACCACCGCGCTTGTTCAGAACACGATGTAGTGTTGGTGCTCAGCCTAGTGTTCTCGGAGTAGACATGCAGAGGATGATATCACCTTCACTGCTGACAATACCGAAGAACATAATTATCGCTGGAAATTTCGTCTACATGATTCTGGTCGAGTCCTGGATGATACAGCGAACCACCTGTTGTTCTGGGAGTTGATCTTATATTTGCTGATCTTCCTCTTTTTGGAGGAAAGCCACAGCATGTCTGGCTCCAGCTTGTGTTTCAATTTGTTGATCAGCTTTTTGGTGTGATTGAGCCCCTTTTCCAGCATTACCTTGGACAGAACATGTCGCATCCTCAACTTGTGTGTAAAGTAGCGAATGTTTTCATATACCAACTTCGAGATGTACTGCCTAGCGTGTAACATCAACCATTCACTCGTTGCGATGATCGTTGATGAACTCCTGGATTTCGGCAACGGATTCAAGCCTTCTGATGGCATCAGACTTTCGATTTTTGGGTTTTCCTCTTTGCTGTCACCTTGTAGGCGAATCCTAAATCTTCAAGTTCCTCTCTGATCTTTTCCATCATTCTTCTGTTGACACTCAGGAGGTATAAAATCTCACTGTTTGTCCTTCCGCTACGGATTCCAAAGAGGATACTGTCCTTTTTTCCACAAATTAAGGCTTCAAACTGGTGCGAATCAACATTTTCGATAGTCCCTTATTCACAAAACAGCAACAAAAGTAAAAGTGGGTATTGCTTTTTTTTTTCTTTTTTTAAAAAAAAAAGACCAATCATCAAAGTAGAAACAAAATATGCATAAAATTAGCGGTTTAAAATTGCAAACGAGTATTATCAGAAACCTGTCTGAATATTTGATAGTTGAAGCCAACACTTTCTCATTTGATATATTTTTGCAATGCATATTTCACAAAAACAAAATCGGGAGTGTGTTATTGCAGAATAAGACATAGTTGTATATAGCAGATGTAGATGAATGCCTGTTATTTAAACACATTGCCGCGAGTTAACTGAAGATTATTTAATCGAGCGTCAGCCTGCAGACCGTCGTTTCTCTCCAATATTACATTTTACCATATTCGAGCTTCCAACGATAAATTTATTTGTGTATTAACACAAGTACGCTTACCAAAAGAAGATACATATTCCTCTCTATCTGAACGCGTTGAATCAAATGTCTATAACATGAACCCCGGAGTGGTGCTGTGCGATAGACTAATTTTATATTATATATGCTTCTTAATAAATGGAAAAACGGGAGTAAGATTCATTTTTAGAATTACATTTATTTAAGCCTTTGGTCGCAGTTATGGTTGAAATTTTATAATGCTCTTAACCACAATATATGATAAAGACTGAGAGAAAACGTTTCCTAAGACAGTATAATATGTGCGTTTGTGCATGTTTAAGCATGTATGTATATAACGATTGATACAGAAGTAGATAAATAAATATACGTACGAGATTGCACATAGACACAACGATATAATCAGACTCCCGACACGCACCGCAGACTCATATACATACACTATATTTGAATACTGTATTAGTATGTATGATTTCGTATGTCTGTTAAATCATGTATACGTGTATATATTTAACTGAGTTAAATTGGGACGTAAATTGCAGCGAGTAAACTTGTCACTGATGAACATATTATTGCCCAGGTTGTACATAAGTGTATAACTATGAATACATATTTATATATAGTGACAGATATTCAATTATGCATATGTGACCCTTGCCTATTTCATAAATTGAAAATATTATCTACATCTGAGTGATTTAAAGCATTTCAATGCATGCCTGTTAACAATTAGAAGAACAATGATATTTAAAAGCAAAGAAGAAGAAAATAGATGTAGGCACAAACGGGTTTTGAAACATTATAATGGAAAGGTGCGTATCATTTGCTTGTAGAATTTATTTTACTCGCAAAAAGATGAAGCTGCGATGATCCAGACCAAAATGTTTCCGACCGCTGTTTCAATATCTTATGTAACAGTACATTCGAGATTTTAACATTCTTTTGAGTGTATATAAATCAATATATTATAGTACATTATAAAGTATATATAATATAGTATAGTATTTTACTGAATGCACTCATATTTAAACCATAGTGGAATTTATGTATACAGAAAGAGTTGTAAGAACGTTAATCTATAAATATGTTACATATTTGTAATGTAAATCCGTAATAATATGAAGCTCTTAAAGGGAACATAAAACATTTAACTATTAAAAAAACTGTTTAGATCGTATTTAAACCTCTTTTACGAATCTCGATTGCAGTTGACTGAGCAAACGTAGGAAAATTAGGCAAAACAAAGAGAATTCGCAAAGTATTTGGCAAAACCAAAGAAAACACAACTAACATTCATTGAACGATGCAACACTTGGAAAGTAAAGTGTTATTATCATACAAGGCAGATCTGTTTTAAACGAAATAGAAGTAATCAAAATAAACGTCAAAAATCTGAAAGGAAAGCAATTGGCATTAGCTGACCCAGCAATGAAATATTGATATGCCGATAACAATTAGACATGCCTAAAACAAAATACAACAATGGAACTCGATCGATGTATAATTAATAACGCTATAACGCCTTGTGGGAACCTAATTCTGTAATTGCTGAACTATTTACGAGTTTGAGGGGAAGGTGTTATTTTCTCATATATTTTGTTTTATTATCTTCGTTTTTGTTTTTATTCATTTTAGCGATTTTCGTAATGAGATTATTATATGACATTATTTATATTTTATACGAATCCATCTCAAAAGAAATGAAGTCAAAAATAAGGTGTTCTCTCTATCACACCTGTTAGATAATAGCTAAAAAAATTAACTAAAATAATTAACAAACTTCTACTCATTTGCACTGAAAGAAATGGTACTCCACATAATGTGGCTTTAATTTTTTTAACCGAAACATGTTATATTTGGAATGTTAATACGCTCAGGTTAATTCTTAAAGGAAATCTCCTGATACACTACATAAATAAAAGCAAATGTACCTCATCTGGTATCAGATTCATGGTATCGCTTTCAGTTTCACTGCGCGGTAACTCGGGGATGTCATTTAACTATATCCCCTGGGCGAGGAATACGTTGTGAGTGACTATGGTAAACAGAAACTGTGAGGAAGTCGATCGTATGTATATGTTTGCTTGTGTTTGCGTGTGCGTATGTATGTGTGTGCGTCTGTGAGCTTGCGTGTGTGTTATGTTTATCTCTCATTGCCTTTTGACTAGTGGTGTTGGTTGTTTATGTTTCCATACTTTGGCGAAAAGGAGCGACAGAAGAACTTATGCATCACAAGAGAAGTACTGGACTTATTTTTGGAATTTAATGAATTAAAATTTGAAACTATCATAGAAACAGAATGTTAAAAGTAAAATTGATGGTATATCATGTAATAGAGTTTGTTAAATCTTTGTATTTCCGGTGAACATTTCTGTATCTCCTTAGTATGATACAAAGGACTGCTATATAAATTGGCTACGAATTTCGTAGGAGGGGATAAGTCAATTAGATCAACCCCAGTGCTCGATTGATACTTTTTTTCTGACCTCAAAAGCATGACACTTTAAGTCGATATTTGCGGAATCCGAACTCAGAAAATAAAGACGTTCGGAATGCTATAGTTCTATATTTAAGAGACGAGGAATTATGTACATTATTTACATTATTTACATTTCCCATATATTTGTCCTCATCTTGTTTGTTATTATCACAAATAAAGGGTTTATCTTCCAAGGGCATTTAATCTGACGTAGTTGACACATTAGAGGATGACGCCCCAGCTTTATAACAGCGCAAAAGAGGGTAACTGAATTGAGGAGGGGATGGGAGCGTTTTAAACAGGACCCAATGTCTCGTCGTTCTGCAACAGCCACCAAAGAGGAATACATTGACGATGGGTAACTGGCGATTGGTTATAAATCAAATATCCAATGCGCGATGCTAATAACGCATGAGTGACCATGGGATTGCACCAAGAATATTCTCCCCTGAGGCACAAGCCGGGTAAGGTTGTTTATGGAAAAGCAGCAATCAACCATGCATACCAGCCTCCTCTCTCCATGCCACCGATGTTATCCAAGAAAAAGCAAAGGCCGATTGGCACTAGTGACGTCGTAACTCATTTCTATTACTGAGTGAACTGGAGCAGCGTAAAATAAAATGTCTTGCTCAAGAAAACAACCCACTGCACGGTTTGGGAATTGAACTCGCTATCGCATTATTGTGAGCCCGAAGCTCTAACCACTAAGCTTAACGCTTTCAGGCAAACAAGCATATGTATCAAGTTCATGAAGAAATCTAAGATGATTTTTATTTCCAATCATTTTTCTCACACAATTTTATTGATAAACTACGTCTTATACAGTTCACATCATCCAAAAAAGTTTCTTAATTTATTTATAATATATTTTGAAAGGCGCAAGATATACCTGATTATTTCCTTTTGTATCTTGTATGAGAGAATTCTAACTGCTACATAAAATCATTTACTTTTGTACGCACTTAATAGATTTCAAAATAACGAAGTTCTCATTGTTATAAGATTCAGCAGACACCTAAGCGTACACATTATCACTCTACTTAGTATTAAACCTTTGCAGCACCTTCATGAAATTATATTCGTGTTAGCTACATTATGGTAATATTTACGTATTGAATCACCTCTCTACTTACTAAATAAGAATATTTGGCCTAGATAAGATCAACTGGAGCACAACAATGATGATTTATACGTTGGAATATACAGTATATAATGTAAACATTCAATCTCAATACGATGTGGTAGATTCGGAAATGATGTACGAATATATCCTGCCTGTAGCTCTTGTATGTTCTTAGCACTTGCATTTCGGAGATTTCAGGCGTCTGAGACAACTTGATGACTCTTGATCTTATTGTGTGATTCCCCAGTCAAACTTTTCCATGATATTTTGTATTTAAATAGTCTCTGGCATTTGTTTATAGAAATCAGCAAATTATTTATGATGCGTGCTGATGTCGGCGAAACTATCAAAATCCAGGAGGTATATTGAAAACTGCGAAATCCAAGCAATAATATTTCTATTCATTCTCAGTTTGAACATAAGTGGTGGTGGGGTCGATCATGTTTGAGGAATACCTCCCCACTTTAGGAGTAATTTGTTCGTAAAATGTTACAACATATAATCGAATTTGCCACCGCGTTTTGAGAATGAACAGATACCTTATTATTTCGAATCCTGCAGAACTTGCATACACCATATGAATTATTGGAAACACTAGTCCTGAATATATATGAGGTGATTGCCTCATTTCGAACATTGTTTATAATACCCATGTCGTCTGTTGGCTGACAAACCAACAACAAATATTTCAACAGCAAATTATTAATGTAGAATATACTTCGTTACAAATGATTGCTTTTATCACATTGCTGTGCTTGTTTTCTTATTCATACTCGTACTTACGGATTTCATAGTGCAATATTTTCTAAATTCTCATCATATCTAGATACATAATAAAAATATTGTTAAGTAAATACCAAAGTTCATTATATCTCGGATAACATTTCAAATTGAATATTGCGCTAAACAATTGTTCATATTGTAAAACAACATAACATCATAAAATAGCCGTTATACAATGAACAAACTAATAATTCAATGAGAGTAAAGGAAAAACCAAGACAAAATAATATAAAATGTATTGTAAAATATGATGAAAATATGATCGAACTTTCAACATATGCTTCAGACTTCAAGAAATATATATTAATAGTAATTCGATTAGATGCCCGGAAATTTCCACTGTATAAATTGTATAAATCAATTAGTATCTTTTTGAAAATGTAATTCAGATATATCAGTTAAAACATTAGCATTTATGAAACACATGCTACGACTTCTCAATATAACAATTGCAAACTAAAATTGATCGAACAAACTTATAAGATTTCTCACTGTGAGGTAAGTGTTGTTTACTGGTATACTAAATACACGAATACACACATACACGTGTTTGCATATATATAGTACATTCACAATGTTACTAATTGATCTACATAATTTATCGAGTCAAAATTTCCTGGTATCTAATGGAACTACTCTCTATTCTTATATATTTCATGAAGTCTGAAGTACATGTAGAACGTTCAAAGTATGACACGTTTAATTGCATCTCCATATTATTGCTTCGTTCCGAAGTATATTTGAACATTTCTCTTTTAGAATCGTTAAATTAATTTTGTGTTCATTGTATAACAATTGTTTCCTGTTGTTTTATAATGTAATCATATTTTAATATAGTATGTCTTTTACCATTTCATCTAGATGCAATGAACTTTGAATTAAATTGTAACAAACGCTTGTAAAATGAGTATAACGCTCAGACAACGGCAAGGTGGAGCAACCATTCTCGTATATATTGTACATAATAACACTTAACAATACACATACGTGTATACACACACACACACGCATGCACAGACACGCACGTGCGCACAAAAACACAGACACACAGTGTTTTAAAGTAGGTCATTTGTGCTTGCATCAAATAGCAGCTCTTAACAATGATATTCAAGAACACATAGGAGGGTGCTGAAAAATTCCTGGCTTTTAGTGTATAGCAGAAGCCCTGCTTGGAGGTCCAAATTTAATAGATGTTTTATAGAACAAAAAAAAAATGTCAAGGACTGCTGCAATAAGTGTGTGAATCTGAGAAGGAAGTGTGCTAAATAAAATTATAATTAACTGATCCTCCTGTATTTTCTTTTCCCCAAAGCCCAAATGAACTTTACAGCATCCCACACGCGTATATATATACATATATATATATATATATATATATATATATATATATATATATATATATATATATATATATATATATATATATATATATATATATATATATATATGTATGTGTGTGTGTGTGTGTGTGTGTGTGTGAGTGTGAATGTGTGTGTGTGTGTGTGCGTGGGTGTCTGTGTGTCTCTGTGTGTCTCTGTGTGTCCGTGTGGATAAATTTATATGTGTGCATGTGCATACAGAGAGAGAGAGTGAGATAGAGAGAGTGAGATAGAGAGAGCGAGGGAGAGAGAGCGAGGGAGAGAAGGCGAGGGAGAGAGTGAGGGATAGAGAGCGAGAGAGAGAGAGCGAGAGAGAGAGATCGAGAGAGAGAGAGCGACATATATATGTATCTCTCTCACTTTCGCTCTCTGTATCCACACATATGTGGATCATTGGCGATATATTTTTCCACCGTCTCCGTTTTCTCTTGGACTTTCCTCCGTCTCCTGTAACTAACGAAGAGCTCTGCTCGAAATGTAAAACTACCTTGCTTTCCTTCCATGAAAATCCTCTAATACTTTCCATGTAAAACATACTCGCGTTGTTGATTTTTCTTGCTGGGTTTGTTTTGGGAGATTATATATATATATATATATATATATATAAAGTCAAAGAGTGAGAGGCAAATAGATACATGGACTATTAAAAATGACTGTGTGCAGTCACAGATACCGGAAGTATATTAGTAATTGAGAAATAGTCCAATTACGTCTACAATTTCTAATATTTAAAAATATTGCTGAAAATAGTAGATAAATCGATATTTATAATGAATTAGTCAAGGTTTTGAATTTTTAGTATTTGCATTTTCATGTTGTAAGAATAATTAAATTTTGCTAATTGGCTTCTCTCCTGTTTATATATATATAAAAACAAATATTGTTTCGAGCTTTTCTTTGTTTCAATCGTGCTTTTTGTGTATGA
>NC_142946.1:17846758-17859258 GCF_046866305.1 Octopus bimaculoides | reverse complement strand
AATGCGTAATTAAATTATGTTTAGTCATTTTAATTCACTATTTTAAGCAATTAAGAATGTTTTGCTATAAAGAATAAGGAATGAAGAACAGTCTTTCTCGAGCCTCTAGGTGATCGCTCAACCTGAGAGAAAAATAAAATATATATCTTTTCGATTTTACTTTATGGTCTTAAACTTCATGTTGCTTAAGACTAGGGGCGTTAATATAGCGTTATTTACATGACGATAGAAGAAACTGAAATTTTTAATGAATTGAAAATTTCGACTTTAAATAACTTTAATCAGGCTTCTTGTGGGTTAAATGAAATACATCGCTCTGTTATGAGACCGGGTGGCGTCTTCATTTGTTCGCGGGACCTGATAGAATATACAGCCAAATCCCCTTACTTTCATGCACTTAATCTCTTATAAATGATAAATAAAATGTATATTCGATAACATATTACTCTCTCTTTGTTCATATATATATATATATATATATAAATATACGTCACCAATAATATATAAAATATACAGTAAGTTCATATTGGGAATGAATAATTTACACATTCGCTTTATCAGATATTATTGACGTTAACAAATAGCAAGAAAATCCAGTAAAAAAGTTTCAGCTAACCTGCTCCACTCAATGTCACATGTACTAACATCTGTTTAAAATCTACCTGTGCTATGGCAGTCATCCTAAAAGTACAGAAGAAGCGTCTATAATGAAAACGATGTGCCCAAATCAGCTTTCACATCGTTTTATAAAAGAAAGACCACATATCTTACTCAATATTTGATACTCCTACTGTTTATATATACATCTGTTGTATCAAAGATTGAGTGTGGCTAGACACAGAAACATAATTTTCCTCAAGGGTGAATAGCTTTCGAAATTTAGATTGCACTTATAAAGATTGTCACATAAAATTTATAAGGAAATATTTTTTTCTCTATTATATTAAGCTGAATTTGAATGAAACATTAATTTCATATAATTTTCTTACTTTACCATAGAAATCATTTACTCTGCTTCCATAGCTCTATCGCAGTTCCAATTCTAGAATAAGCAGCCAACATGCACCTCAAAACATTTTCTATTCTGCCTTAAAAATATGATCCATAATTGAACATCATAGATACTCATAACGTGCCGATATGTTTATATTTCAAAAAACTATTTGGTTATTTTACTTCCCTAATGACTACTGGACGTATCAGCCGCGACAGCAACAATAACAACATTAAAAGCGACTGGAAAGACAAAGCAAAAGTAAATTATTCAGTTTCAATTTCGGTGAATGTCTCCATGTAAACGTATTCTTGAACGTGCAAGCTTATAATCCCGATAGAAATGACTTCGTACATACTTGAAGATTCCTACGAGTTCAGAGATATGGTGCTTTTATATTGAATATAAATTCAGAAGATAATGTTCGTATCTTTGATACTGAGTTGTTGGAGCTGCAATAACGAATTGAAGTCGCAGACATCAAATATTTCTGTATATTGCTAGAAACCAATTGATGACACTTTCAAAATATCAGATTTTCATTTCAAGTGTCTGTGAAAGGATCAGTTGTGATCGAGAGCCTCAAGTGACTTGATTACAAATTGGAAGAAAAGAAAATTTAACTACCATTGTGCATTTATTTTCAACTAAGAAAGAGCGATTATAATTCTTTTCCATATCCATTAACATTTTAAAATCCTTATTTACTTAGTATTTCTTGTTTATTGCAAAACATTGATAACTGGTTGTCGGATATCATTAAGAGAAAAAAATTGAGATTTATGGTTTTCATGAAAACATAAACAATAGGTACATGCGTGGCTGTGAGGTAAGAAGCTTCCGTCTCAACTTCATGGTTCCGAGTTCAGTTCTACTGCGTAGTACGTTGGGCAGGTGTCTTCTATTATATATTTTGACCAACCAAAACCTTGTGATTGGATTTGGTAGACGGAAACTGAGAGAAACCTATCGGATACATATATCTGTGTATGTGTCTTTGTGTCTATGTTTGTCCCCACTGCCACTTGCCAACAGGCATTGTTGTGTTGACTTCCCTGCAATTAGAGGTTCGGTAAAAGGGAAGATAGAATATGTAGCAGGCTTAAAATTCCTGGTGTCGATTCGTTCGATTAAAAACTTCTGTAAGGTAGCGCTCTAGCATGGCCGGCTTCTAATCACTGAAGTTAGTAAAAAAGAGTCAAATAAGTTTATATGGCTATAAGAATGGATTGCTATTCAATTCATCTAATTTCCACATAATTTCATTGAAATTATTTGCCTTTTCATTCTATATGTGTTATATCGTAGCAGCCGCTTCATGCTATGCAAATTTAATGATGTGGAAATTTTACACAGCATCTAAACTCCACATTCTTCTGATAATTTGCAAACAATCCTATTTTCTTACCTTGGGGAGGGCAAGACAAAAAGCAATCTGGCAGATCAGAGAGGATAGCGTCTATGTGATGGAATTAAGGAAAATAATTTCTCATAATACGGATGCCTGAGATTTTAGTTATGCTTGTAATAGTACTAAACGGCATAACAGTTAACTGCAGAATTGGGATTCACAATTTCTTTTTTAACTACTAAAGAGAAATAATCCTTATAGGCAATTATTCTACAATAGTTCCTTACTCGAAGAGACTCGATAAAACTTGCTTTTATTTAGGAAAGAACGCCTGTAAATATTACGATATGAATTCTACATTCTCAATCGCTATAATTTTATACGATAAATGGTCGATGTTTCATCTTTCCCTAAAGGAAAGCAATTGAACCTACCATTTGTAGATCTCAAATGAATTGAGTATATTTCACTAAAACTATCTAAGGGATCAAATTCAATTTACTCCACTAGTATCCATTAATTAAGAAGTGTTTGTAGGTAAACTGCTATATAAATATATCACGTTATATTTATCATCTTTGATCGGAATCTTTGTCATTTCAAAAAGAAAAAAAATACAGACTTAATTTTAGTTTTCCAACACACCCGTGTATCGTTGTTTCTCTGCTTTTCCTTTCTCTGTTAATTAGTCTCATAAAAATTATTTACATTTGCTGATATTAAATAGATTTTATTTTAAATTTACAAGTTTATGATTCCATTTCCGTCTGGCTTGTTTATTTTTCGTGTATTCCTTTGACACTTCCCATCCAATATCTTCTGGTCATTTAATGACGTTTGTGCTGTCAGAGAAAAATGGAAATTAGCCGAACAGGAGATTTTAATTTGTTTCCGTGAGCTGTCACATTAAAATATAGTAAATAATATTAACATAGAATATTATATAAGATGATTGCGCAAATGTACATTTTTTTAATTAAAAAGATAAATATCCTACAAAAGACTGATATGTATGATTATTAATTCCAGTATTAGCAACAAGGACAATATGTATAACTGCATAATTAAATCATTAGAACAGTATATAACAATAGTATTTATTAGTTGTCTTACTCTAGATAAATACATAATCTCTATATTAATTTGTATACCAAAATCATCAATCCACGTGTAGGGTTCTATAGTTATTTCCAATTAATGTACCAGGCTAAATATTTGGTGGAGAAAGAAATAATCTCTACTATCGTTCCAGCAATGACCAGTTCTTTATTTTATCATCTATGGAGGGATGAACTCTTAACTGCCCAGGTTTTTGAACACACAATATAAAAACTAGTGGCTATAAGATAATGCGTACATAGGGGTTTAAAACAATTTAAATACAAATACCGAAAACATTTGTAATAATTTTGTCTCAACAGTTCATACCAGATACGCATATAGTTAATAGAAGTTACAACCACGGGATTTAGGTAAGTAGGGAATTGATAAAAGATAGTTTCACAAAAGTTTTCTAAATCGAGAACATCCTCTCCCAATTCAATTTTGTCTAAAAATCTATTTTTTTGAATGGAAGGGTCCAATTCAGGAACCGGGTTGTGAATTCGGTGACATAACGCTGAAAATTGTAATTAATGGGGATAATCAATTGTCTCATAATATTTAATGTTGCACTCCATTTTAGATACTTTCCTTCTTTTTGAGATAACTATAATGGAAAATAATATCTCTCTTTCTTTCTCTTTCTCACCAGGAAATCGCCAGGAATTATTTAGTAAACTGGAAAGAGGAAAAATCTAGTTTAACCACGGGCGACTTCTACTGAGAATGTCATACTATTATATGAGGTCGTGTTCGACATGCTAAGATTCTTTTAATTCAGTTACAAAGGCTAAAGAAAAAAGAAAGCGAAAAGTAATAAATTACTCACAATATTCTTACTCCAAAGACACCATCCGACGTAATACAGTTTTGAGCGTTATGTCACCGTATTCACAACCCGGTTCATAATCCTCACCCTTCCACCAAAAAGAGAGTTTAAACAAAATTAAATGCACACACGTACCCTTAAAAGTAGTGTTGTAAGAAAATGCAATTTTTTCTGGTTGTGTTATAGGAGAATTTATTAGCAGAAAAAGAAAAATGTGAAAATATTTGCAAGAAAAAATTATATCAGGAACATCTTTAAGGCAGGTATATTTTTAAGGTTTTTATTTGGTTAAGAACGAAATAATTTTCCTTATAATTATTGTTCGCTTATTTTCAATCTTACGGGATATTAATATTCTTAGTCGAATTTTTTTTTAGCTTGCTTTATTAATCGTTTTACCACAGATTGAGTGAAAATTTATTGCATATGCAATTCTGCTATTCCAGCTGCATCTGAGATTGAGTTCAATAGTATCGAATAATATACATTTTAATCATTACTAAAAATACACTGAGGCAGAGATAAGCAAAGTGTGCGTCGCGAAACATTAGTGTGGCTCCGATAATGCCTAAGTTTATGGCAAAATATATTCGGAACACATATTCTGAATACTAATCTGTGAAATATAACTGATTTATGACGACGCTGCGCACTGTGAAATATCTAACGCGAGACAATTGCAAAAAATAGTAAAGGCGTCAGGAAAAATTTCATTTTTGAAATGGATGCCGCCATTTTCAAAAAAATTATAAGCTTTATGGTAAGGTAAAGATAGGCGATTATGATTTGAAGTAAACATTTCGTTTTTCACGTGCAGCTGAGTTGCAAGTTTTCGAACATAAACAATGAGAAATATAATACTTCAATTCCACTTGTCATTGTAACACAACATTTATATTCAAAAATAGCGAAAAGATACAAGTAAGCATGGATACAATAATTATATAATACAAATACAAAAAATTCATATGTGTATATATATATATATATATATATATATATATATATATATATATATATATACATATACGTTTGCGAAATACATAGGAATTTGACACAAAGCGAGCAGACAACTACGACAAAAAGAAAGAAAAATATGTCTATAGTAATTTTAATATAAAATTTTAGTTAATTATGTAATGTTCATTCTAAGGTTTATTTCTAGTTATTGAAAAACATGAAATTAAAAAGCAGACATTAGATAATATATAAAGACTCATGCATATAAATGTAAAATTTATGCGTGTGTATGTGTGCGTGCGTGAGTATATATATGAATGTATATGTATATATGTAGATATATATGCATGTACACACATATATATATATATATATATATATATATATATATATATATATATATATATATATATATATATATATATGTATATATATACATACATACATATATATATATATATATATATATATATATATATATATATATATATTTATACACACACACACACACCTATATATATATATATATATATAAATATGGATAAGTTATCATGTACTTATGCATACACGTATATCAATTTATTTATTTCATTCCCCCAAAATCTATCGAACACGCATATTGTCAAAAAGATACATCTCAGATATAGGCACAAACACACATATTTCAATATATCATCGTAGATGGACCTGTATAGGTATGTACATATATGTATGTATATGTGCATATATGTGTTTATATATTATTTCTAATATATATATATATATATATATATATATATATATATATATATATATATATATATATATATATATATGCAACATTCTTCGGCATAAATAAAATATTTTCATATAAAAAATTCATTACATATTGTATACATATACAATATGTGTTGTAAGTGCGTGTGCGGTGCTGTACGTAAATTGTGTGTGTATCTGTGTGTATATATATATATGTGTGCGTGTGTGGGTGTGTGTGTGTTAGTGTGCATTTCAATACATGAGTCTCTATATAGAGGCTATTTTATTTTAAATTGGGTGGCCCACATAGAAGTCAATTACGTATGTCTCAAACTTCTATTCATGATTATGTGATTATGTTACATTTTAATATATTTTCGAACACTAAAACATTTGACAAGTGAGGTAAAAGAAACAGAAAATAGTAAGTAATCTATTATAACATAGCAAACTTTAATTGACATCAAATAAAAACATATCAATAACCATAGCAACATTACTAAGAATTACTCCATTACGAAAAGCCACATATATCAGCATTTTAGCATGAATAGCTCTTCATATGTAATTCAAACTTTTATTTACTCTGATCTCAATTCCACTCACATTTAATATATATTCGATGGGCCTGATACCATATTGTTTAAATAACTCAAATTCACTTAGCTATTTGTTTGTCTGTCTCTCTATGGTGTGTACACAATTACGTATCTACATATAAATATATGCAAATATACGTACATTCACACACACACACACACACACACACACATATATATATATATATATATATACATATATATATATATATATATATATATATATATATATACATGTATATATATATATGCATACATATATATATATATATATATATATATATATATATATATATATATATATATATATATATATACACACCATTATTCATATATACATGTGTATACTATATATAGGTGTATAAATGCGTGCATGTCTGCATGCGTGTGAGAGTGTGTGTGTGTGTGTGTGCGCGCGTGCGTGTGTGTGTGTGCTTATATGCGTATGTATAATTGCTAATAACACGACGACATTCGTCGTGAATATGTTCTTGTATCGTTGAAAATTAAACTCAAATATGTGTGTCCTTTCATTCGTGTTTCTCTGCATCTAAATGTATATCCCCACATTTGTGAAGAACTGTGTATACATACACACATACATATACACAGAGACACAGACGCACACACGCACAGAAGCACACACACACAAATACATATAAACATAGGCTGAAAACATTGTTTATTCTTTTCCTTAGTTTCATGATGTATGCGGTGGATCAGATTAGACATATAGGCATCGTGGAAGCAATACAATTAATATCAACATTTGAAGAAAATTGTGATACGCTTCTGTTTGTGCGTGTGTGTGTGTGTCTGCATGATGATGATATGTTCTTATTAAATATATATATATTTCTTTATATTTTTCATTTATAAATTGTATTGCTTGCAATTTTTCATTTTTATTTCTACATTCATTTTCAAATATTTTTTAAGTCTGTTTTCAGTAATTTTTTTTTTTTTGCAATATTAGTCGATTACACTCAAATTGACAAATATTTTTTCTACTTCTTAGATTATATATATGTGTGTGTGTGCGTGTGTATGCCTGCATGTGTGTGTGTGTTTGCCTAAGTGATATTTATTTGCTGATTTGTATACACACATACATGCGATAATATATATGTATATATCTAAATATGTGTGTGTGTGTGTGTATGTACATATATACGTACATACATACATACATACATTTATATATATATAATTGAATGTTTTGAAAAATATATTCCGTTAAACAAGATGAATGGATTTTTCTACGACAACAACAACAATACTAATACTAATAATAATGATTACAATAATAAATATTAATATTTAAAAAATATGGTATTAACTGAAGAAATAGCATTAATAATTGATTACATGTATGTATATAATACATACATATATACAGACATAAATGTGTTTCTATGTGTACATATATATATATATATATATATATATATATATATATATATATATATATATATATATATATATATATATATGGACAAAAGTAGAGAGAAAGAAAACGATTTTATACTTTTTTACCGTACATTCATATGCGTATTTATCCTACTATATGTGTGTGTATAGTTATGTTTGTATAATGCGCTGAAAGCGTCTGTTATATCGTTATCATAAAAAAAAAATATGGAATAACTTTTACTTCTTATTGATTATGATTTACAATACCTTAATGACAAAGTTGTTTTTTCCTTGTATTGTTTCTATACATTGAAATCAAAGCATGATAAAAATACAATCAGAAAATATTTGGTGTATACTTTAAGCTCCTGCAACTTTATATCATGCCAAACGTGAAATAAGGCAGAAATAGTTAGCAATACTTAACAAATCCTAAATAACAGTTTAATGCCCGTATTATTGACGTACTTCATACATACATACATACATACATACATACAACAATAATCTGTTTCTCATCAATACTCTTAAGTTATTAAAATACGCGAGTGGAGGCGCAATGACCCAGTGGTTAGGGCAGCGGACTCGTGGTCATAACATCGCGGTTTCGATTCCCAGACCGGGTGTTGTGAGTGTTTATTGAGCGAAAACACCTAAAGCGCCACGAGGCTCCGGCAGGGGGTGGTGGCGAACCTTGATGTACTCTTTCACCACAACTTTCTCTCATTCTTACTTCCTGTTTCTGGTGTGCCTGTACTTCAAAGTGTCAGCCTTGTCACACTCTGTGTCACGCTGAATATCCCCGTGAACCACGTTAGGGGTACACGTGTCTGGGGAGTGCTCAGCCATTTGCACGTTAATTTCATGAGCAGGCTGTTCCGTTCATCGGATCAACTGGAACCCTCGACGTCGTAAGCGACGGAGTGCCGATTAAAATACGCAAGTTGCCATATAGTTTATTTTCTCTGTACGTTATCTTTTATTCAGCTATTTCTCAATCTGTAGAAAAGCATCTGAGAAATTTCAAATTTTATATTCATATACATACACCCACATATAGTCTTGTACAGACACGTATATTACACCGTATATGTGTATATGCATAGATAAATATATAAATATGATATATATATATATATATATATATATATATATACATATATATATATATATATATATGCACAGACAAGCAGAAAGTAAACAGGCACTTTAGTTTTCAAAATTTCTGACCTAAGCGTCTTAATATATTTTCAGCCGTGTAGAACTTACAATCTAATTATTATTTTTCATTCCAGGTGCTATAATATTAAACATTCGCGAAGAGTAACAATGCCACGCCCCACAAATGTCAGCAGAACTGTCAGAATTTCAAAGAGGTGTGGGAAACATGTCGGTATCTCTGTAGTGGTATGTGGAGCTATCCCCAGCAATGGTCGCTCTGAGCTGAACGAAGGGACTATTTTCGAAGGAGTACTCTCGATGTATTCACATGATAACATAACGAAAAATGAGTTTTTATTCATGGAAGATGGGGCACCCTGCCACACACCAAAAAGAAATGGCTGACTGAAAATGGAATCAAAAAGCTTCCTTCGCCGAGCCAATCTCCTGACATGAAGCCGATTCAAAATCATACTAGAGCATACTAGAGCATACTAGATAGAGGTATACGAAAAATCCGACAGAAATCTAAATCTAAAGATGAATTGTTTCGATTGTTGCGCAAAAGTTGAGGAGAAATAATCACAAAGAGATAATCACATAGCTCACCAGTTCAAAGCCCTAAAGAGTCTCTGAATTAAAAACTGCAAAAGGAATGTCAACTAAATAGTATGCAGTCCTACCTAACCATTATATTTCAATTGTTCGCTTTGAGTATTAAATAAAAGAGCTTCAAACTTAAATGTGTCTATTTACTTCCTGCATATATATATATATATATATATATATATATATAATATTCTACATCTAAGAGATCTCAAAATGAGACCAACTGTGGCCGAACCCACGTGTGAACACACCAACGTACTAAATTTATTGACGTCCTCCTGAAATCTATTCGCCAAACTATACCGATTGTTTAAGGGATGATCTGAACTTTTTAACCCATCTCCTGAACAAAAGCAGCAAGAACTCTCTTCTGGTTTAATTCGATGTAATAAACATATACACTTCGATTCCTCACGAATACAGACCAGAAGCCATTCAATTCTTTGGAAAAATTCCCAAATGACATTCCTGAGCGAATCGGGAGATTCATCATTGAAGGACTAACATTCATCCTACAGTACAACTTTTTCAACTTCAACGGGAATACCTACATACAAAAATCAGGCTCTGCGATAGGAACGAGGGCAACCCTCACTTTGCTAACTTTGTCATGGCATACTTAGAAGTCCAAAATATAAGAGCACACGAGATCCAAGTTTGGAAACAGCTTCCAAATATACTTACTCACCAACTCGAAACGCTACCTAGATGATTGTTTTATTCTGTGGTCTAAGCCTTGAGCAAATCTTAGAATTTAAAATTTTAATCATGCAAATCTTAGAATTCAAAAACTTAATCAACAGCATTAACTGCAGTATCCAATTTACAAAGGAATACAGTCACGACACCTATCCTTCCTGCACATTTTAGTCATAAAAAGAGATATTGAAATTGAAACCGACATCGTCCTTAAACCAACTGGTGCAAAACGATATCTTCTATTCTCTTCCTGCAACCCAAAACATACTAAAATAAATATACCTTTCAATCACCAGAAAGAATAAAACGTCATCAGAATTTTAACAAATTAAAAATTAGATCCATTCGCGGAAAAACAGATTCCAAAACACTGCATCAGAAGCAAAAACTAAACCTGCACGCGACGGAAAAAAGAACCCAATATAACAGAAACTGTAGCAAAAATCATTTTCTTTACTCTCTTCCTTTCTCTTTTTTTCCTCTCTCTGAAGTCAGCATGACCGACCTTTCGGTGATCTAGATTTTTTTTTTATATTATTCGCCGATCATTTCTGATATTATTGGATTTTGTGTACCTTTAATCCTTTAAACATGTTGATCCGCATTTTTTTTTTTATATATTCTTCGCCGATCATTTTTTGATGTTAATGAATTGTATGAACATGTTACCATCTAAACATGTTTTCGTCTTCGCAAGATTTTAATTTTTCAAATCCTATACGTTTAAACCTTTGATTTTAAAAAGTGTTGAAACTAGTTTCGTATGTATATAAATAAATTATGTTTAAAAGCAATCATGTTTTCCAAATCCAGTTGCATCTTCAACAACAAATTCTCGTGTGCGCGTGTGCATGTCTGTGAATGTGTATTTTCTATATATATATAATATATATATATATATATATATATATATATATATATATATATATATATATATATATATATATATATATATATATATATATGTGTGTGTGTGTGTGTGTGTATGTGTGTGTGTGTGTGCATGTATATGTGCATATGTAAATGTATGTTCAACTATAAAATTGCTTTGTTAAACATTTCTAACCTGGACATTTATGTTGTTTGTGCGTTTCTCTGAGAATCGACATCTCAATTTTACTGTAATAATGTTCAGACTGATAGAAAATACTACCTGTTATACGTACTTCAATTTAACCATTGCGGCTGTAAAGGTTTGGTATCATATGCAAAAATCGGACATCTAGGAGCATTGAGTTTATATAAATAGAGTACAAGAACCGAATCTAATTATCGAAGTCATTATCTCAACGCTCTGATTTTTAACTAAAGATATTACTACAGTTCTCCAGTAAATTCGTATGGGATGTTTATTAATATTCACATAAAAGTTGCTATGTTTCATGTAATAAATTACAGAAGGCCTTTAACAGTTTTCGGGAAATTATTGCTCGAAAATATCCCTAAAGAAATAATAATGGAACATGGCTAAATATTTGACAGAAAATCTGTTAAATTGCATCATAGGCATGTCTTCAAAATGTCTGCTTGAAAGAAAATCCCGTTACAAAATTTCCTATTTACAAATAATACACAAATATATATATGCATTGTATGAATATGTGTTCACACTTTAGCAATCTCACGCACATATTTAAGCATGTGTATATGTGTGCGCGTGTGTGCATATTTGTGTCTGTGTGCAACTGTATGCAGGTATGTGTGTGATTCTAGAGATCGGGAAATGTATTCGGTACACCCTTTATATCCAACATCAATAATAATGCGATAAATCTTTTGAATACGCAGATTTATGTGACTGTGGGATGTAAGGGTTGAACATTATGATGTATATCATTTCATCCCATGTTGATTTCCTCTCAAATATCACCAGATTCAAATTGTATGGGAAATGAAACTAAGTTATAGCAATAACATACACATATTGATTTAATGACTGATATCTAAGGAAATTCTTATTCAACATGATGTGTTATACCAAACAAGAAGAAGATTTATACAAACTGCGTTTCGGTTTCTGTTCAATGTTGGACTAATTTAATATGT
>NC_142946.1:17839258-17841758 GCF_046866305.1 Octopus bimaculoides | reverse complement strand
ATATATATATATATATATATATATATATATATATATATATATATATATATATATATATATATATATATATATAGATATATATATATATATAAAGAGAGAGAGAGATAGAGAGAGACAGAGTGACAGAGAGACAGAGAGCGATATGGATGTATATTTGTATGTATGTATGCAAATATACCGTGTTCACAATAATACATTATACATGTTCACGCATAACATTTATGAATGTACAGTAAAATTCCTTTTGAAAATCTATGAAACACTTAATCAGAATGTTGCTCATCCAAACTGCAATTTGAGTGTAGTGTTTCACGAATAAAGAAAATAGACCGCAGCCCAGAAAACGTTATTGGTTTGCTGGTTGTTCATTCTAAACTCATTGAAATTGCATTGAAGTGTTTGGGGATAAAATAAATCGACATGACTGATTGGCATTTTCATGTTATTCTTGGAATCTAAGCTACATAATCGGAATTGTCAATAGCGATGCCAGATATACAATTCCGGTGTGTCTGGATTTTCATCCTAGAACATTCGAGCATTGTGAATACAATCAATACTCGCACATTTGAAAAGCATTGTGTGTAAGATAGATTCATAGTTAGTAAGCATTAGCAACAACTCTGATTAGATTATTACGCATATTGGACTATAAGACATCTTATTCACTGTATAAATACATGCCCACACACCAGTATAAACATACACACATACACATTTGGTTATGTTTTAGTACGTATGCGTGTGTAAGACTCTGCGTCTATATGTTATGATGCTTCTGTCGGTTTGTATTTGTGCGTTTGTGTTTGTTTATGAAACAGTAAATATGTCCATTTATGAGTGAGTAAACTATTTAAGTGTATAGATCAAGACGCCGGCCTCATTAACAGTTGCCGTAGCTACATTGTGTCCTCCCTACATACACTTCAGTATTAACAGCCAAGTGATTCTAGCTCTCTATCAATAGCAACATCTCCAACATTTGTAGCTGTTATCTTGTCTTCTTATATATATATATATATATATATATATATATATATATATATATATATATATATATATATATATATATATATATATATATATATACACACAATTTCGATTATAGTCACACTGAAATTATTAATCAACATTATATTTCTGCTGTCGATGTATTTAAACAAATGCTCGTATTGATTTAACTGTATGCACGAATGTATTTTTGACGAATTCTACCTGTGAATATAGCCTCTTTAGGCTCACATATTATTTCTAAGTTAGTAAATATGTATTATGAAAATGGAGTTACATATATCATTTCATTTGTAAACAAATTAAGAGGTAGTTTTCGTCGCTTAATGTGGCCTGATATATTTCTTATTCTACTCGCGGAGAAATAGTACAATTGTAACTATCAAAGTCACTAGAACCCTAGTATTGCAAGACCGTTAGTCAATCAAATCGCAAGACCTTTAGTTAAACAAGACCTTTACTTAATCAAATCGCAAGACCTTTTGTTGTTGCAAGATCTTTAGTTAAACAAAATTAATATTTTAATTTTCAGACATGGTGTGATTAAATGCTTAGCTGGTCTCAGCCAGGTTTTGGCTCAGCGCATAAACGATTCAAAAATAATATAATCCTTTACCACCGAGTCTAATAATTCTGCTAATAACACTATTTAATCAAGATATATTAATAATTATATGCATAGAATAATGTATGGACACACAGTATTTGACATTTTGTGTGGGGATTCTCATCATCGTGACGGATACTGATAAGAATAGTATACCTAAACTATCCAGATTGTATAGAAATGATGGCCTAGCAGTACTGCTTAAAGAGAATTCCCAGTGTAAACTTATACAGAGGAAGGATATCATATATGTTGTTAAGGAGAGAATATTGAAAGAAAAAAATTCCAACGGACCACAAAGAACACTTATGAGAAATGCATAATCGTTTGGTACCTGATATGATAAAATATGTTGAAAGAAACTTGGTATAGTTATAAAATAAATTGTACATCTATAAAACAAGATTTGTGTTCACTAAGAAGGAGATGCAGGAACACAGAGACACAGAGACACACACACACTTTCTCACCCCCTCGCTCTTACACACACATGCACTCTTTCTCCTTCTCTCACAACCTCACGCAAGTTAATAGATGTGTGTAACTATCTACACTAATGAGTGTTTTTAGGATCATCGCTTCTGCTCGGGCGAACAACGCATTTAGAACAAATTGGATTCACGAAAACAGTCTGGAGGCTTCTCAATTGCATAGAGTTTATGTGTTTCTTGGGTTAAGTTTTTCTGCCCACTATCGCTTGAAAAACCGTTTGTTTACTTGCCCATAATGCAATGTTTCGGCTAAGTGACCGGTATACAAAGTAACAGATTTTGCAAAATAGTTACTGAGGACGAGTCGCTTGACCATAGAAACTAAAGAAGTGCTTCTTAATGAATTATATATAAAAATGGGGTCAATAGATGGATCGGGATCAATAACATG